>NC_056661.1:131603767-131611267 GCF_018350195.1 Panthera tigris
TTGCTGATCAGGTCTGTTGTAAACTGTAACCAGTATTTATTTTTCTATTAGTACCTAGTAACATCCTGTAGTTTTTAAGTCCTCCTCCCACATATGTGAGGTGTATAGGTAGATAATTCAAGCCATTGCAAAAAAAAATATTACATTTTGGTATTATAAATTAATGCCAATTCAATTCATCAGAGGTTACAGAGTAACAAAATGAAATAGTGTCCCTAAGCTTCCTTCTTTCCTTGCTTTCTTAAATAAATATTCATGTTATAAAGGACTGACTCAAAACATTGAAAAATTTAATGAATTAAACTAGCATTAAATCTATAGATTTAAAGGGATGACTGGCCATTTATAATATACCTTGAAAAATAAAACTTGGTATACATTTTCACCTGTTTGAGAAATAGATGTCAAGTATGGAAATTATATAAATGTATGAGACTAAAACAAGACTTTAGATATAAATATTAATGTACAAATATAATTTTGAAATAGAGATAGAACTAATTAGTTCACCAGAATCATCAGTATTGTACTTTCCCTTCCAATCATACTTGTGAATGAGGATTATTGACATATAAGATGCAGATTCATAATGTTGCAGTAAAATACATCTGTATAGCTACCACTCTTTCACCTTTGCTGTTCTACTATATTTAAACGAAATAGCTAGAGATTAAATACTTAATTTTAGTATTTTGTCCATATGTCCATTATGTCCATAATGAAATTTTTATCTTTTGTTACTTGTATTTTAAAACTGAGGTCAATTTTAGTCCTGGAGTAGAACATAACATACTGAGTTGCTAAATTAATTAATAGCTGATTGACGTGAAAGATAAGATTGTAATTTGGTCTACTCTTATTTTTCCCAGATGTTTGTCATTGTTGAAGACCTAACAGTATTCTGTTTGCTAAAGGTAGTCATGACCATTATTTTAAAAAATTACCATGCTGAAATGTCCTTAGAACATTACATGTTTGACATCATAACCTTTTTTGAATGAAAATCTGAATTTTTACTATTAAAATTATTGCTTTTTTCCCAAGGAAGGTAGCCTTAATTTGTGAATAACGTTTTAGGCATTTTGTTTAAACAAGTGAAAAGCAGGGGCAAGCATATTTGTAAACAACTTAATTTTCATTTACTTATGATCATATCACTTGTTATATAATAAAGATATATGACTAGCTCTCAGAACAGATATCCTTTCTCAAATCATGTTTTAAAAGACATCCTGTTTCAGTTGTTTAAAATTAAAAATATCCTTGTGCTTGTTCAATTTTTGTTCTTACACATTCAACTATGTCCTTCATATTTGGCATTTTGATTTATTAGGCAATCTTAGCATTAAAGACTTTTAGCAAAGCAGTACTAGATTTCAAATGCACTGTGCATGGTGTCCATGATGAATTAATTCCACTAGAGCACAGAAGTTACCATTATTTAAATGCTAGTTTCTTTCGAAAGTTTTGTTTCCCATTCAAGTTTTCAAAATCAGAATTTAGCTGATATTTTGAGGTAAATGTATATAATTTCATGTTGCATGCATAGGTTTTCCTCATATTTAACACTTTATTATACGAATTTGCATAGGAATATTTAAGAATAGTTTATATTGATCATTTAAAAATGATTAAGAACTATTTAATGATATATGATAAGTTTTTCATTTCATGCTTTGCTTTTCTTTGTCATATTCAAAATCTTTTGGATTCAATGTATATATTTGGATGATAAATTAAGACCCTAGAAGATACTGAAAATGAAATGTCTTTTGATGTCACTATAAATAATTTTAAGAAAAGTTCACAGAAATAGTTAAAGCTTTTTATATGCACTGTTATTTATTCTTAATTTCTCGGGAAGTCATTTTTCCATCCATTTGCTTAATTAAATGGTCAGATGGCAAAAAAAAAAATGAGATTTAATAATACTAAGGCACCAAGATTATAAGATGTAGTGTCCGTTTATGTGGATGAGAGAGTGTGGGGGCAGGTTAAAGGTTATTTTCCCTTATCATCATCTTTGACATATATAGTTTGATCGATCAGTCTGTCCATATCTATCTATCTGCCTACATACATATACATGTTTATACATACACACACATGGGGTAGAGGGTGGAAGAGAAGAAGGAAGGGAAAGAGGTAGGGAAGGTGAGAGAGAGAGAGCGAGAGAGAGAGAGAGAGAGCAAAAGAACCTGAGAGAAAAGAAGTTGAGTGAGCAACAGGACCAATAGTGTCCCTGGTGGTGGTTGAGATAACACAGTTAACTGTACTGGCCCAGGTCAAGTATCAAACTTTTGAACATTGTAGTGAATACGGAATAGGATATGTGCAGGTTTCTGTCATCACTCTGGCAAATGTCTATCTCACATGGTACAGTTTTATACCAATGGAACCTATAGCTCTAAAAGGAAAAAATAAAACCAACAAATCTAGCATTCAGTACTACCCTATCATAAAGTAAGGAGGTCTAATTGAGCTAAGTCTTTATATCCTGCTATTTGTACAAATAAAAGACTACATCTTGATGCAAAATAAACACAAAAGCACTGTTGTGACTATAACAGGGAGTCATATACTAATTTATATAATAAGTGGTTGTGCACGCTTTATTCAAGATTATGGCTGCAAGAAATGGCATGAATTGCTGGGTGTGTTTAATGCTGGATTATAGCAATTTGAAACATGTCAAACACATGGCTAATGCCTCATGCTTCACTCATTCTTGCGTAAACCTGCATAGCCACCATCCATTATACCCTTGGTAACAACACAATTCTGCAAGTAAATATTGTTACACTAAGTAACCTTTCAATTCAAGTTGTTTAGGAAGAGAAAATGCAATCTTGTGCAGTCAGTTCCAGTGTCAGTTTAATGTTTCAAAAGGGAAGTGGTGTAGAGAATAAGTATCTGTACAGTGACTTGCTTAAAAAAAAGGAAGAAAGAAAAAGGAAAGAAAAGAAAACTTAATGCAAGGGAGAAAAGTAGAACTGTATTCTTTGAGTGCAAATCTGAAGAGTTATATTCTGATGTGGCTGAAAAGTTATGTATGATGAAAGATTTAAAGGTTTAACTAACGGTTCAGACAAACATTAAGGCAACAACTCCCAATTTCACCTTTCCCTTTAATGATCTGGAATTTATTTTCACTGATTTTTGTAAAATGTTTGTGGTGGGATTGAGAAGAATGAATAATTTAGTTTGATGTGTTTGGGATCATGAGCACATCCACTTTGAAAGAATATGCTGAATTTGTAATTATTTAAAGTATACTTTAAAAGGTAAATAGCACCTCACATTGTACCAGACATATTTTCTCCTGTAGAGAATAGGTGTAGAGATGTCACTAGGAGAAACTTAGTGAATCCTGGAAAGCATCTTCATTATCCTTGAAGATACACCTCCTTTATAGTGGACATACGCCAAGCTCTCTTCTTTAGGTGATACATACATTATAATCATCTGATAACACAGTTGCCCTTCCTTTCGCGTATTAATGTTGGGTCAGATGCTTTTGTTTTGTAGAGGAAAAAGTACTGTCACTGTTACTGTTTTCTTAAGCGTGATGTTACTAACTCTTAGATGATTGAACTGAAAATGTGAATCACAGTTGATACTCTAGGGTTTTATAAAGTCAAAAATTCCACAAGGTATGATAAAATCCTCTGGATAATAGAAATTGGAAGTTATGTAGGTCTTTATCATTGTAATAAAGATTTAGACCTACGCCTCTGCTTGTTGGTTATTCTTAATTATTTGATGGCCTTGATTATAACACAATAACATATGCAGAATTCTTTAATTCATTCAATTAATGTCAGTTCTGACATTAACTACACAAAGGTTAATATTAAATACTGCATTTGTCTGCTATATTTGAAAATACAGGGTTGTTTTTTTTTTGTTAATTTTTGTTCTGTATGTTGCAAACTCCGTCCAGAGATAATAAGTATTTCAAATAAATTTGGATGAAGTAAAAACATACACATACATATATAGTAAATATCTCTTGTCGAGAGTAAAATTTAAATGTAATATGTAGAAGTTATATCTATCTGTTTCTACAGTTGGAGAGGACCCAAATTATAATTTTCATATAAGTAGTAAAGGCAATCAGACCTTTTCTCTGAATATTTTAAACATTGTGCATGTAAAATTTATGCCTAATTTGAATACTTATTAGCTGCCTAATCTCAGAAAAGAGTATTAGCTTTGTTTTTTTTTTCCTTATAAAATCCATCACTGTGTATCAGTTTTCATTTGTATGATTTTCCTGTGTTAGTGTTCAATAAGATGTTTAACAAAACCTATTTATTCATAAGCACATTTGGTTCAAAAGTTGTTTACTATAGTTCTGGCAACTGCTTCCTTTGTGATGTTGGGACTTTTGTTGTTGCTTTTTTTCTTTTTTTATCAGAACAGCTTTAAGTCGTGTATGTAGTTTTTGTTATCCGAACTTGCTCTGCTAGCCCAGCTACTGGTGGTCTTTCATAAATCAGCAGGTCTTTCTTTCTTTAATTGACTTTTTAGAGTCACAGATATAATATAACGATTTAGGCTTTGATGAAAATACCTGTTAAAACTGTTAAATGATAACCATCAATTTTTAATAATTACAATATGAGGATGCAAGAAACTTCGGATGGGTATTTGTGTGTCTGTGTGTGTGTGTCTGTGTGTGTGTGTGTGTGTGTGTGTCTCTATGTGTGTGTGTCCATGATCAAGTTTTGTAAGGATCTGGGAAGAAGGTTTCTCCATGACATGAAAAGATATTAAGCCTACATTTGCTCTGTAATAAAAGCATTAAAAATTTTTAACAGACCGAAGTCTTAAAATATGACCAAGTTTAAAATAGAGAAATCACATGGCAACACAAAATTAGATTGAGTGATAAGTTTAACGTCCTTCTTTACTTTAGGCTAAGTCCCCTGTCTGTCTAGCATTACTGTTAAAGCCACAGCACAGCCAGGTTGTTTCTGAAATTCTGTCCGTAGAAGTAAAACAGAGAAGTGCATCTAGTAGGTTATCGCATGGGATTCAGATATCTTTGAGAGCCAAAACTAATCTTTCTAAACCACAGATTCAAGATGTCCTGTGAAATTCTGGTTTGTAAGAGCACATTGGTTCTTTATTTACTGCAAGGATTTCCACTGATCTTGGCAGGACATCTCATTGCTATCCTGAAAGTACAGTATATTTATGCAGTGAAAATGATAAAACATTTATTACTGTAGAGAAGGTAATATGCATAATTTATGCTGTTTTTAGCACAATCATTAGTGATATTCTTGATAGATTTTATTTCCAGCTTTCATATCTAATACATGCCTGGAAAATTAATTTTATATATACTTTCATTTATTTGCCTATGTTAAAATTGAGTTTTAAGTCATCTTCAAGTGAACAGTTTGATTGCTGCTCATGCATAAGCTTAATTACTTCCCAGGAAGGACAGTATTAAATGTTTTAAATGTCAGAAAAATAAATGAATATGAGCTGTTTGATTAAAAAAATAGGCAATATCTGACGTGTTTGCAGCAGGAGCTTTTTCTTAAAATGCCTCCAAGGCAAAATTTTATTTAGTCACAAAAAAAAAAGAAACCCATTATACTATTTATCATTGGTTGATACCATATGATTTGTAACACCCTTACAAAATTTTAATTTTGTATGATTAGCTGTGCATCATTAAACAACAGCCTTGCATAAGATGTGCTGTAAAAATCTGACAGAATCAAGATAGTGAATATTTAAAATAAGGCTGTATAGTCATCCATGGTTGTCAAAGGTAGATAATAGGAAACATAGAACAGAGTGTGCAATCGTGCCTTCATTTAAACTGGTTTTATAGGTAGACTTTAAAATGTGGTCGTTCATAAATGCTACTGACCATGCTATATGCATGGTATGTTACTTTGGCTGTTAAATGTAGCCACACAAAAACTGCTTATAGAAACCATAATTTCAGTGATTAGTATCTGGATGAAAGCTGAATTTGTATTGCTTTTCTTGGTAAATGACTATTCAAGGCGTTTTTTTTTTTTTTGTTTTTTTTTTTTTCCTAAAGATGCTGTCTCTGTAATTGGCAGAGAGGGACATCTTGATAATGGAAGTGTGAAGGTGTAACGTGCGTTAATTGATACTTCTTAATCACTTTTAGGTATTAAGTCATGATGCAGGAATCTGCGACAGAGACAATAAGCAACAGTTCAATGAATCAAAATGGAATGAGCACTCTAAGCAGCCAATTAGATGCTGGCAGCAGAGATGGAAGATCAAGTGGGGACACCAGCTCTGAAGTAAGCACAGTAGAACTGCTGCATCTGCAACAACAGCAGGTAAGTTTTGTTTTCTTCCGGGATTCCTTGAAACAAATAAGCCTTGAATGTTCTTGAATGTGAAAAATGTATTCCTAGCAAATTGAGCATGTTGTGTTAAGCTAAAGGATGCTGAGAATTTCTTACGATTTGGAACATGACTGAAGTGTCAGGAAAGATAGGATTTTCATATTAGTTACGTCATACCAGCACCAGAATGCCCTTCAGGTGTCAAACTATTAATTAAGTTCGCAGGGGGTGATTTTCGGAAGGTTCTGTAAAGCTTTGTAACAAATATTTTATAGCTTCTGGTTTACTGGCTAATATTGCACTGCAGAACGTGGTACTTCGTTTTCCACCAGAGGGCCACATTACTTGATACTTGCTTCTACAATGAATTTCTTCCAAGTCTAAGCTAAGGTGAAAAGGACCACAAGGACTTTTCATAACACAGATGCTTGCCTGTGATAGCTGCAAATATTAGCTATTAATTAGTAGAAATTGGCTGAGAGATTGTGAACCGTGTAAACACTCTGAACATCTATGTTGCTTTTCTGGAAAACTCATTCCAAGATATTTTGAATACACATCTTTCGATAACATTGAAGAGCACTTTTTTATTTTCTGCTAGTGGCTCATAAAACGCAGTTCTCTTTAAATCTGGAAAAGTAAACAACTGCCCAGTAAAGGCACATTTTTAAGTAGTCTGTTATTCTTCTTAGATAATAGATTCATTTTTCCCAATTTTGTTTGTCAGTGAAATATTCTTTTCAGCCAAAGAATAGCCACTCCATTCTTCACTGATTCAACTCTGCGGAAATAGTGACAGAGAACAGAAAGCTTTCAAAGCATATACTTATATTAGGCCAAAATGAATACACCTGTTTGACAATAAGATTATATTTTATTTGATTTAAAATAAGGGTTATTTCTTTAAAATTCTGGATTGCATTCAGACTAAATGTAAAAAAAAAAAGTTAAAGCAAATGCCCACAATAGAGTAAAATTTAATAGAATCATTATTTTAAATAATACCAGTATTTCGCAAGTTATCCTGGAGTATATGTGCTGAATAATGTCTTAACCTTTAGGCATTGTTTTTGAGAGTAATCTTTTAAGAGAGCTAGACATAACACTTTGAATAGGTTCCCTATTATTTTGGAATTGTCTCTTTTCACAG
>NC_056661.1:131616267-131686267 GCF_018350195.1 Panthera tigris
TGGTATTGTTCTATTATCATCCACAGTTATTTTAATGTACTGTGTCCATCTGTGTTAAGATATATTACATGGTTTCATGGAATTTACAGTTCACTCCTGCAGTAACTCGATTTCACTGTTTGGTCTCTAGAGATTTTGCAAAATGTCAAGCTGTAGCTTGAAAAAGAAAAGTGAAATCTACTGGAAACTAATACTTATGACCATTTCATGCCTGATCTGTTTTGTGGTGTTGTTTAGAAGCTAGGGTGACGTTTATAATACAACAGGTAAAAGAAAAAATTGTTTAACGCATGTGAAAAATTCTAACTCCTCTTGCTGAGCATTTGTGCCTATTCCATTTAAATAAATTTAGTTAATAGAAGCATATCTGGTTCATGTTAAAGATTGAAATGTTTACACTGTTCAGGTGATCTGTTAATCCAGAAAGTAAAATGTCTCTTTCGTTTCATTCCAAATGAATAAAATCTAATTTAAACTCACACAGATACTTACCTGCCAAAAATCTAAGCCTTTCATGGGCTTTCTCAAAGGATCAGATTTGTTTCTCAAAATGAGTTGACAAATTCTTGAAGCTCTTTCTCCAAAAGTATGTCACATGGAAGTGTTGTTAATGTTCTGAGCATTTCCATTTCTCACATATACCATCATTTAAAATATTAATTCACTTCAGTAGATGGCCAAATTTAGTTTCAGTTTGTATTTATGATAATCTTGGAGAATAGTATAGGAAGCAACTGTACTGCTTCTCTGGGTGTTAAATGTTCCTTAAAATATTCTTATTGTAATATTTCAACTACATAAAACAGCTAACCTTAAGGTTGCTCTTAAGAAAAAAAAGTACACACACACACACACACACACACACACACACACACACGCTTCGACTATGGATATATACCATATGAGCTCCAAGTCAGTTGGTTGACAAATAAAAGCCAATTTATTTTATAGTATTAAAACCATTTGATTAATATTGAAGTAATCATTCCCAATTTAAAGAATGGGTTGTGTGAACATTAGTAATCGATGCTTATAAACTATCTCAGAAATCTGTATTCTGTACCTCAGGTGTTATGTTACTATTTCCTAAATCCACCTGGCCAAAAAGGAGTTACTGTTTAACATGTAAAGTAATAGGCATGATGCGGCTACCTTGTATTAAGGGGAAAAAAGTGTCCTTGGATCCCTGTGTTGAAATGGCTCATGGAGACACAGATGTAGTCTGTGTTACTCCTGAATTTTGATTTACTGAATGGACCATTCCCATCTTGAGGCAGCTGTGCACTCTTTCTAGTTGGTCTTATTCATTCTCAACATTCCAGTGTTGTCCTAGTAGATGTACTTGCTACAAAATCATTACTGAATAGCCTTCCAGGAAATCAAATTGAGCTGGTCTGCATTTGGGGCTCAAAAATGTTAAAAGAAAATATCTGTCGTTTTACAGGGAAAAGAAGCAAGGAGATAAATAACTGAGACTAATGAGAAATCTTCATTTTTGTTCTGGGTTTATAACTATATAAAATATATAATATTATGTTATATATATCATATATATATATGTTTTATATATATATATAATGTTAGATGTAATGCACAATAACTATATATATTTGACCCTTCTAAATTCAGATTGGTTATTTGATTCTCATTTTTCGTAGTCCACTCAATTTTAGTATATTTCTGACCCCACCCCTTTTAATATACAGCTGCGAGGCTAAAGTTCAGAAGTTTGGTTGATCCACTATGAAGGTACTTAATAGTAAATTTAGCACCCTTAAAGCAAAATAACAATATGAAGAAGCAAGGAATAGATTCATGAATGCAAATATTGAAAGAACTAACAGTCATCCCTTTAGTACCTTGCTTTAATTATGATGTGAAACATATGTGAATATATTATAAATAACACAAAAATACATTAAATATATGTGTACTAGTCTAACTTGAACCTGTATAATGAAATCCTTAAAATGACAGTTTACAAAAGCAGTTCCAAAACACACTCCCTGACGTTGAGGTGCATCACATACTTTACATTTAACTGGCAACTGCAGTGAAGAGGGTCCTGTGGGGCTGTATCAAGTTTCCCATTGATTTCAATGGAAAATACATATTACTGGCTTTTGTAGGGACCCTGTCTTGAAGACATCTTTACGGTACATTTTTTAAATGCACACGTTCTCCTTTATACATTTATGTGGTTGATGATAAGCAATGGCAAAGGTAAATTATTGTTCAAAACCATTTTAAATGTCTTTGAATGTAATAATTGAAGTGGCGTTTTTTAGTATTTTTTTCAACTCACACAAAAACATAAGTAATGTGGGGTAATTGCTTTTATGCACTATATTAGAAAAACGAACAATGGAGTTGCATGATACCATGTGAAATTATTCATGATAAATCTAGGGGAAAAAAGGTTGTAATGTGGTTTTCTAATTTTTCAAAAATATATGTTTCTCATTTATTAAAATATGTGCTAATACAGATAATAATAGAAAAGATTAATTCTACAGGAAATTTTACCTGCATGTTTCACATGCACAAAGTTAGTACTTCCAAATCATTCTATGTGGTTTTCTAAATAAATTTTTTCCTAATATGCATTATTTATGTGGAGAGAGATGGAGATGAGAGTAGTAAAGGCAACTATGGTAAAAATCTGACCAGGTATATTTTTATATGTAATTTTCCTTTTCTTATAATGAAGCAGTCTGTTTTGTTAAGGAAAAAAATTAGGAATTAGGATGAATAACACAGTTTCTTGGTAAAAAGCCGTATTTAACTTGTACTGCCAAATTTTAATGTCTTCTACAAATGTATGTTTGTTGTCACATAGATTTTATAAATTCTCCTGGAATGTTTTTTCTTATGTATGTGCTCAATCCTTAGAAATTAATTATAATATTAATAATAATATGCAATTTCATTCTTTCAATTAGCATATACATTTTGAAGAAAAAGCTTTCTGCCTCTTGAAATTTCACATGGTCCATAGACAATTCGCTCCTTATTCTCACTACAGCATCCCAAAACATCCCACCTCATGTACAAAACTGCTTTATAACTGAATAAACACTCTCATAATGACCTTGCAACAGAAGTTGCCTTAACCTGAATTGTGAATACAGAATTTGGAAATCTGTATCTATTCATTCACTAGGTTAGACAACTGTGAACCAGTCAGTTTTCACTAATTGTTGAAAAGAAAAAAGTTGAAAATATTTTCCCAGCTTTCAGTATAGAAGATATTCATGCTGTGACAGAGGGAGATATGCTGTGAGGGCTCTGAGAAGAAGAGGGAGTGATTCAGCCAGCCTAGCTTCTCAGGCAAGATTTTAGGAAGGAAGTTTTAATTGGGTCATAGAGAGAAAAGGGCAGAGATCAGTGGGCAGAGAAAAAGGAGAAGGAATTCTAGGTAGAAGGCAAAGGGTATACAAAGAAAGGTGTATAAAAACACAAAATATTGGGGACCACTCACTATTTTGATGCATCTCATGCAAAGACTACTTGGGAGATTAACTGGAATTGAGATTGGAGTGCTAGGTAGGCAAGATCTAGATTCTGGAGGACCTTGTTTGCTCGGCTGAGAATTTTGACTTTTATTCTTAGATATTGGACAGCCATTGAGGATGTTTTTCAGTTAGAAACATGATGGCAGATTTATATTTTAGAAAGATAAATGTGTCTTATCATAGTGTAGCCTAAGTAGAGGCAGGGAAAGACAGATGGAAAGAAAAAAAGAAAGAGAAAGAAAGAAAGAAAGAAAGAAAGAAAGGGAAGAAGAAAGAAAGAAAGAAAGAAAGAAAGAAAGAAAGAAAGAAAGAAAGAAGAAGGAAAGGGAATCAAATATAAGACATAGAGCCAATAATACTTGGATTGGGTTTGGACTGTGAAGCATTGGGAATAATTAAAAAGCAAGGTGCGGTTTTGAAAGGTAATTAAATCAAACTACTTGAGTTCAATAATGAATAATAGGTATGTCGTCTTAGGCTATTTAGTTAACCTAGGCTTCATTTTTGTTATGAATCAGAAGTGAAAATAAATATTGGGATTATTTTACGAGTTCATTAAACATTTAGCTCATTTGTTAATTTATACAACAAATATTTATTGAGCACCTACTCTGTATTAGGCACTTTACTAGCAGATAATACTGAGCAAAAACTGATATGGCTCTTGCCTTCATGAAGCTTACTATCTAGTGGGGGAAGAAGACACCAATCAAATAATGACATACAGAAATATAGAATTGGCAGTGTGACAACTACTTCAAAGGAAACATGAATGTTACTTTGAAGGCATAAAACAGGGATAGTGATGGTAAGGTAGTCAAGAAAGGCTTCAGGATTTGAGTAATGAGTAGAAGTTAGCCAGATAAAAATAGGAATGGAGAGGGCATTTCTGTACTCTGTCGTATAATAAACATGTATACCTAAGGAATAGCCAATAATTAGAAAATACAAATTCATCATTTTAATTAGCTTCTTTTATTTTTTATACCCTTGTAGCAGGAAATGATACATTAGTAGGCTAGCTGCTATAATCAGGTCGTACATTTAGGCTGATTAATTAGAAGGACACTGGTATTTTGAGAACATGCCCATTCATTTTTTATTTTTTTCCTTTATATTTATTTTTTTTCTTTTTAAATTTTTATTTAAATTCTAGTTGTTGACATACAATACAATATTGGTTTTAGGAGTGACATTTAGTGATTCATCGCTTACATACAACACCCAGTGCTCATTGTAACAGGTGCCCTCCTTAACACTCATCACCCATGTAGCCCACCCCCGCCCACTTCCCTCCATCAATCCTAGTTTGCAGAACTAGCTCATTTTTAACTTACACTGAAATCCTATGCAATCAGTCTTCAATTTATTGACCTTTTTGATTCAACATTTATCCCTTATGTAATATTCACTGCTTGTGGGCTGATGATATCTTATTATGGTTGCTTTTTAGGATTTACTGACACATACTACAATGTTATTAGAAGTGGTTGGTGTCTGATTTGAGTGTCTCTTCATTTTCATCCAAATTTCTTAAATGTTATGTTATTATGAGATGTAGAATATGGTATTAAAATATATCTTTGTAGCTTTTAAGAGTATTTGTATTATTTGGGCCGTAAGTGTTCCCTAAGTGTGGAGAAGGTGACTTAGACGATCATCACACTTTTTAATAGCTTACTGTTATTATGGAAGCTTTACTTCTCCTTAGTTAGGAAACCACATCTGCAACAACTGATTGCAGTTCTTCCATGAGGCTCTCCAAACAGGCATGTTGTCTAATATGGGGATAAGAATAGACCCTATTTCACAGGATGATTGAAAGGATGAAGTGAATTTTAGTAGATTAGAAGAGTATCACATATATGCTAAGTGGTCAGTAAAAATTAGCTGTAAGAATTATTGCCAGGTAATAAACGGCCTCTTCCTTATATGGTCCATCCATAGTCAAATGTGCAAGCACCCTAATCCGATGTCTGAAGGAGGAGAAAGAAGACCCTTGACATCTCACTCCCATGTCTCTACAGACCTAGAGACCAAATAGCATGTTCTAGTTGAGCCTTTGCTATTCTGTACATGCTCTACATCTGCTCAGTCCAGTTCAGTAGCTACTACCCAACCATGGGTAGTTATTGAGCACCTGAAAGTGGCTGTTCTTAATTAAGATGTGCTGTGAGTATAAAATACACACTGGATTGCGAAGATCTAGTAGAAAAGAGAGAAAGTAAAATACCCCACTAATTTTTATACCGCTCACATGTTAAAGTGATAATGTTTGGAAATATATTGAGTTAAATAAAATATATTACTGAAATCTATTTTGCATGGTTATTTTCACCTTTTGTAATGTGGCTACTGCAGCGTTTAGAATTCCGTAAGTGGTTTACATTGTATTTCTATTGTACATCACTAGTTTACAAACCCCAGAATGAATTTTGAGGCATGGTAGCTTTATTTGGCTTAGAATTAATTCTCTTAATGTAGCTCTTTTTGGTTCCACCAGAAATCGTACGGTAGAGCCAAAATAAGACAGCCCTAACTAAACAAGTCTCTGAAATGACCCAAATTAGAATATGTTTTGTTGATTTTTCTCTTCTTTTAATTTTTTAACATTTTATTTATTTTTGAGAGACAGAGAGTGCGGGCGGGGGAGGGGCAGAGAGGGCTACACAGAATCTGAAGCAGG
Organism: Panthera tigris; assembly: GCF_018350195.1. Lineage (NCBI taxonomy): Eukaryota > Metazoa > Chordata > Mammalia > Carnivora > Felidae > Panthera > Panthera tigris. The sequence goes on from NC_056661.1 coordinate 131,622,469, forward strand.
CTCCAAGCTGTCAGCACAGAGCCTGACACAGGCCTCAAACCCATGAACTGTGAGATCATGACCTGAGCCGAAGTCAGACACTTAACTGACTGAGCCGTCCAGGGGCCCCTGATTCTTCTCTTCTGCACGTCTCCTTTAAAGCAAAAGGAGGGCCTCTTGAAAAGTACTGAGGCACACACCAGCCTTCTGGTGCCATCGCTGTGTTTTAGTAATAGGGCCACTATGTTAGGCGGTGTCATGAGTTTTTAAATTGTGTTATTCACATACTGTTTAATTCAAAGGGAGGAGAAAATATATATGCCTATGTTTAAGGTCACATTATCTTATGGATAGCTAGAATGGAAATATTTTGTTTGTGAAATAAAAATATTCCTGCATTACTACAGTTATAAAGAGAATATATGGATATTTTGTTGGTCCAGATAACATCACTATGTAGGAGTTTTTTCCACTCAACATTTTTAAATAATTTCAAAGAGAGAGCTGCTAAAAAAAATAATTTGAATTTAAAACTGAGCATACAACATGGTCTTCAAAACACCTCTTTAATAAAAAATGAATTTAGATGCTTCTCTCCATAATTCTGGGCTCAGATGGCCTCTGTAAAATATAATACTTAACCATCAAACCAACATCCTTTGCAGCGTAATCAATTGCTACCCATTTACTACAAGAATATCAGAGTAGCAAGTACAACTTGACTTCAAAACGCAACAGAGGTTTAAGTGACCTAGAGAGGAGATATTGTTTGATTTATCTGTTTAAGGTAAAAAAAAATAGTTGAAGAAATATAATCTGTAGAAATATAATTGTTTCAGTGAAATTAACACTTAAAAAAGACAAAATATCATTTTATAAATTATTTTCTGTGTGTGTGGTCATAGCAATCGGGAGTCTATTTTCTTGTAGTGAATTTTTCTGGTGTTAATTTTTCCAGTATGACCTTGGAAAAGTCTATTTATTTCTCTGAACCTCAGTTTTCTTTTTTTTTTATTTTATTTTTTTATTTTTTTTTTTATTTTTTTATTTTTTAATATATGAAATTTACTGTCAAATTGGTTTCCATACAACACCCAGTGCTCATCCCAAAAGGTGCCCTCCTCAATACCCATCACCCACCCTGCCCTCCCTCCCACCCTGCCCTCCCTCCCACCCCCCATCAACCCTCAGTTTGTTCTCAGTTTTTAACAGTCTCTAATGCTTTGGCTCTCTCCCACTCTAACCTCTTTTTTTTTTTTTTTTTTTTCCTTCCCCTCCCCCATGGGTTTCTGTTATGTTTCTCAGGATCCACATAAGAGTGAAACCATATGGTATCTGTCTTTCTCTGTATGGCTTATTTCACTTAGCATCACACTCTCCAGTTCCATCCATGTTGCTACAAAAGGCCATATTTCATTTTTTCTCATTGCCACGTAGTATTCCATTGTGTATATAAACCACAATTTCTTTATCCATTCATCAGTTGATGGACATTTAGGCTCTTTCCATAATTTGGCTATTGTTGAGAGTGCCGCTATAAACATTGGGGTACAGGTGCCCCTATGCATCAGTACTCCTGTATCCCTTGGATAAATTCCTAGCAGTGCTATTGCTGGGTCATAGGGTAGGTCTATTTTTAATTTTCTGAGGAACCTCCATACTGTTTTCCAGAGCGGCTGCACCAATTTGCATTCCCACCAACAGTGCAAGAGGGTTCCTGTTTCTCCACATCCTCTCCAGCATCTATAGTCTCCTGATTTCTTCATTTTGGCCACTCTGACTGGCGTGAGGTGGTATCTGAGTGTGGTTTTGATTTGTATTTCCCTGATAAGGAGCGACGTTGAACATCTTTTCATGTGCCTGTTGGCCATCCGGATGTCTTCTTTAGAGAAGTGTCTATTCATGTTTTCTGCCCATTTCTTCACTGGGTTATTTGTTTTTCGGGTGTGGAGTTTGATGAGCTCTTTATAGATTTTGGATACTAGCCCTTTGTCCGATGTGTCATTTGCAAATATCTTTTCCCATTCCGTTGGTTGCCTTTTAGTTTTGTTGGTTGAACCTCAGTTTTCTCACATGCAAATTGATAGATTGGGTTGGAATTCTAAAATTTCATGATTCTACTGTGTTGGATATGCTGTCGTAAAGTATTGTAGTCTTACTGTGTGAACTAAGACATGTTATCTAACCTTCCTGAGCCTCAGTTTGCTCATCTATAAAGCAGCTATCGCTTTCTATATTTTGGAAATTGGAGCTGAATATGAATGGCCTTTAATTCAGAGACATCTATTTGATTTATCATTAATTCCAATTATTTATTAATAATCATTAATTGTTTCTAATGACATGATCATGGTATTCAAGTTTAGATGTGATATTATGGCAACTATTAAGCATCATTTTGTTACTGTCTAGATTATCTCAAAAATAATATTTTCTGGTACTAGTTTTATAGTTGGTCTTCGGTTAGAAATGTCAGGTAAAGATTGTTTTTATCATAAATAGATCCTCTTACCTCCAAAATTACCAGCATACTTAGAAACCTAGCTTCAAGCAATTATATAATAAGGGGAACTCATATTCATGTCTTCTAAGAGTTTATAGTTTAATACATTAATTTAATATAATATTTTGGACAGTTCTGTGAGGAAGGTAGCCATTATTATGATCCCCATTTTATAGGTGAGAGTATTGAGGCTCAGAGATTAAACAGCCTGTCCAAAATCATGTAGCTAGTAAGATTCAAACTCAAGTTTTCCAACCCTGAATTCTATATCCTTTCAAAGACAGCACATTCTCATCATTATTAGTTCATAGGTAATATTCCTATTTACTTAAGTAATTAAAGCTTTTATTTATAATGAATATGGTTTTCTCCGTAAAATTCCATCAATGTGTTTGACACATATCCCTCTTTTGAGGAAAACTATTGTAGATGAGTAAAGGTGCTAGATTTCATTTTGATACAGTTAGCCACTTCACCTCTTTGTACTGTTTACCTTGTATTATGGAAATTACTTGTTCCCAAAGTCCTTATTATATTATTGTTAAGTGATTTCAGAATTTTAAAATTATTGGCATAGTGTTCGATATTTTGTCTGATGAGGGATGTTCAGAGATCATAAAATTACCCTTTTTGCTCAATTTTAAAAGTCTTTATAGAACTATCTAATTATTATACTTACTTAAATGTGGTTTTATTTTACATGGCTTGAAATAAGTGATCTGCTGGTGAGATTTGGAAATACTTAATGTAGAAATCTTTACTTACAATATTTATTTAGTGAGTTTGTCATGGATCATTCATGGCTGTTCTATAGAGACTAAGCTTTGATTGCCACTATCCACCAATATCTATGCTAACAAATAACAATAATGATTGCAATCCTAATTTTTCAAAATTTTTAATTAATAGAAGTGCTTAAGAGCTCCAACTACCTGAAATTCCCCCAAATTGAAGTGTAAAAACATTAAAATTTATCAAGCTCATTAAATGGTATTCCCATCACAAAGCTATTATTTCAAGACACAGTCTGGTATGGAACAAAAGTAAAGGAAATGATTATGATATGTGTCTAATACATGTCAAACAACCCGAAGAAATGTTTTACAAGCATCAGGAATAAAGTAGTAGTAGAAATTTTAAGTAACACCTCTTTGTAAGAGAGAATTAAAATGAGAAGCACAAAAAAATGGAAGGAAGAAAAAAGAAAAAGGTGGAAGAGATAAAGTAATTTTCATCGTGATCTATAACCATCTTAGAAATTATTAGAAAATTAGACCTTCAATACTGAAATAGGTCAAGACAAGATACAGGAACTTGGGTAGATTACTGCTTAAAAAATAAAACATAATTTTATTAACTCCAACTCCAACCAATATTTTGGTTTTTATCCAAATGCATAGAAGCACTAAAACTAGTCATTGTAATAGTTACATTAATGATTAAAGAAAGAACTGAGATATGTAATCCTTGCATCTTATCTCAAGATAAGTTTTAAATAAAACTTACAGTTTTAAATAAAAAAAAACACAGTTCTAAAGGAAATGGCTGCCATCAGGTGAATTGTTATGATCATACATGCATATCCCTTGAATACATTCTATCCAAGTAAACAATGCAATTCTTTAAAATCTGTGTTAACAGAACATATAAATAAAAATTGAAACTCACTAATAAGACAGATAAAAAATTAAAAACGAGTAGGATCTTTGAATAGACATTTTACCAGAGAAAATATATGAGTGGGCAGTAAGCACATGAAAAGATGCTGAACATCATTAGTCATTAGGAAATGTAAATTATAGTCAGTATGAGATACTACTTTACACTCATGACACCCTTGCTAGAATAGCAATGATAATAATAATTAATAATAATAATAATACAAAGACAGATAATAAGAATTGGCAAGAATAAGGAGAAACAAGAACTCTCTTACAGTTCTGGTGGGGAATGTAAAATGATACAATCACTTTGGAAAATAGAGTTTGGCAGTTTCATAAAAGGTAAAACAAGCATTTGCTGTATGACCCAGAAACTCCACTCCTTAGTATCTACCCAAGAGGAATGAAAATATATGTACACACAAAACATTCTACAGTAGATGTAGATATCTATAGCAGAATTATCTATAACAGACAAAAAGTGGAATCAACTCAATTATCTATGAACTGTTAAATGGATAAATGTTATATAACTGGAATACTGTCGAGCAGTAAAAAGAATGAAGTGCTGTTATATGTTGTAATGTAGATGGACCTCAAAAACATTTTGCTTGTGAAATGAAGGGAAAGAAACCCGATAATTTACGATTCCATTTGTATGAAATACCTAGAAAAGACAAACTGAGGTGAACAGAAAATAGATTAGTACTTGTCTGGAGTCAGAGGTAGGAATGAGCTATGACAGCAAATGGGCAAGATTAATTTTTTTAAGTGATGGAAACAATTTCTAAAGTTGGATAATGGTAGTGGTTACACAACTCTAAATATTCTAAAACACTGGATTGTACATTCAGAACGGGTGCATTTATTGTATGTAAATCATACCTAAATACAGCTTTTTTTAAAGATGCCAAACAGGAGTGCTGATTCATACGGGCACATGTACCCCAATGTTTATAGCAGCTCTTTCAACAATAGCCACATTATGGAAAGAGATTAAATGTCCATCAACTGATGAATGGATAGAGAAGATGTGGTTTATACATACAATGGAATACTACTTGGTAATAAGAAAGATGAAATCATGCCATTTTCAGCAACATAGATGAAACTGTAAAGTAGTATGCTGAATGAAATAAGTCAGTCAGAGAAGGACAGATACCATATGTTTTCACTCATATGTGGATCTTGAGAACCTTAACAGAAGACCATGGGGGAAAGGAAGGGGGAAAAAATAGTTACAAACAGAGGGGGAGGGAGGGAGGCAAACCATAAGAGACTCTTAAACACAGAACTAACTGAGGTAGATGGGGTGGGGGGAAGGAAAATGGGTGATGGGCATTGAGGAGGGCACTTGTGATGAGCACTGGGTGTTGTATGTAAGCCAATTTGACAATAAATTATATTTAAAATTTTTCAAAAAAAAAGAGGCCAAAAAATGGTAACAACTTTCCTTAGTATTTTTTTTTTTTTTTATGTCATTGGGACTGAAGATGGAATTGGCCATTCCAACGCACACAGCTAGTATGTTAAAGCACAGTGACACTTAGGGCAATTCCAATCCCAAGTGTAAAGAATTCCAAGTAAGAATATCAGAAAAGGAGTGGCTTAGTCATTTAAGTCACTTTTGATTTCAGCCCAGGTCATGATCTCATGGTTTGTGACACCGAGTCCCGTGTGTGGAGCCTGCTTGGGATTCATTCTTCATATTCTCTGTCTCTCTCTCTCTCTCTCTCTCTCAAAATAAACAAACTTAAAAAAATAAAAAAAAGCATCAGAAGAGCAAAGAGCTGCCTTGATGCTCATCCTTGCGTTCATCCCATGGTTAATATCAACATCCCTATTATAGTTCAGACGTTCAAAGGTATGTCTCATGACCAGTAAAGTACACATGCTGTCCAATGTCCTGAAACTTTTCAAAATGATTTTATATAGATTTTATGTGTAAACACTCAGTAGACAAAATATGCACGGTCTCAACAAAATTTAGAAACAGTTCTCATAGATCTATAATAATAAGAATAGTAAAGAATAGAATTAATGTTTTAGGTCTTGTAATGTGCATTTTTTTACTTTTTTTTTTTTTTTTTTTTTTACCTCCCACCTTAATGAAGGATATTTGATGGGGCACCTGGATGGCTCGGTCGGTTAAGTGTCCAACTCTTGATTTCAGCTCAGGTCATGATCTCTCGATTTTGAGATTGAGCCCCCTGTCAGGTTCCTAACTTACAGTGAGGGGCCTGCTTGGGATTCTGTCTCTCTCTCTCTGTCTCTGCCTCACCGCTGCTCGCGCTGTCTCCTCTCTCTCAAAATAAATAAATAAACTTAAAAAACATATATAAGACATTTGCGGCCAGCACTCAAGCATGTATCATTTACCTTTGTATCCTTAAAAGAACACAGTGTCACTCTAAATGCAGGTGGTCACTGGTCACCCTATGTACGGTAGATGCTGATTGATGATTGTTAAATAAACATGAGAAGCTCTATGCCTGACTCTGACTCTCAGTTCAACATCCCTCTTTGAAGTTTAACCAAGAGACTGGTAAAGGCTGACCATTTAATTTTTTCATGGATAGGCGCTGGCAAAACATGGACTGATATCTGATATTACTGTAGCAGGTTGAGCTTCTCAGTTCTTGAAATCACCACACCTTTTAGCCCTTGGTTTTAAAGGCTCACACTTAGTATTCTGCTAAACTCCTCTTAGTCATGTTAATAATTTCTCCTCCTTAACATTGACCCTACCCCCTTTTTTTTTTCTTCCCACTGGTATAGCTTTGTTCATTGGTGTATGAATTATTTTCTAAACGAATTACTGTGTTTTAATACAATATTGCAGGTTCTGACTTCTCTCACTTGCATCAGATTGTACTTAAATTAACTGCATGCACAACTTCTAGATTGAGAACAAGTACTCAAAAATATATAACTAGTAAATATAATATTTAAGATTGATGCCTTTATCTGTGTATTTCAAATTCTCTACAGCTATTACTTTTATAATCAGGAAAATAGACAGTTAAAATTATCAGTGTAGTCTCCCTGGTTAACATATACTGCATGATTACAGTTAATGTTTAAAAATTTTTACAGAACAAAGAATGGGAAAACTATGTTAATAATGGTTATCTCTGGGTAACCAAGCTAGCAGTGATTTTTTTTCCTCTCGTACATTTTTGAATTTCTACAATTACCATGTATTCTTTATTTTAGAGAAAATTACACATAATTTAAAAGAAGAAAATAGTGTATTCCTCTGGAAGCTCAATTAGCACATAGAAAACAAATTTCCATTTTTTGGAGCCAGTGGCTTTTTTTTTTCTATTCAGCTTTTTCAATTAATATAAAAGCTCTTTTAGCTCACTCAAAACTGTGAGAATTGCTAAAATTCATACCTCATATATTTCTATAGCAATGAAAATCCCACCAACGGCATCTTTGGGGATCAAATATTATTTAGCTGACACTGCTATACTTTGGATTATCTGTGTACTTGTTAACTAAGGCAAGCCTTTGGCATTTCTCAGAACTATTTGAAGAACTGAAGAAGCTTATTAAGAAAATGAGTTTGTGCTTTTTTATTCTCTGTAAATAACAAGAGATTTGCTGTAGGCGTCAAGCCTTAAAAGTGTTATGGTGACCCTTTTCTAAACAAGACATAAATTGGCCTTCAACAGTATGTAACTTAGGATCAATTCCAACTTCACAATTCATTTCCTTTTATGTCTGTTTTTAGTGTGTTGTGTTTCTAATTGAGGGTCCAAATTTTGATTTCATTTAAAATCAAAAGAATGTAGACCAAAAAGCTGAGCTTTTCCAAAGCCTAACTGTGCTTTATGTCTTACTTTGTGGGTTATCCACTAATTTTAAACTATGTAAATGAGCTCCTAGAAGGACAGAAAAATTGCAGTTTATGTAGAGTGAGATAAAGTATCAAAATAATAAGTCCTGTTTAATCATGCAAATTTTGTTGAAAATTTTGTTAATAAAACAATATTTAAGTTCCAATTTAAGCTTTACACTGTTATATAAGATTATACAAAATTTACAAGGGTGTACATTACCATAATCCTAGTGTCTTCATGTTTCTATATGTTTTGTATCTGTGCATTAGTCATTTTCAAAAAGTTTAAGGAATTCCCTACAGAAAACACACCCTATTTAGGTGAATAAGACTCCATTAGAATTTTAAGAAGTTTCTGTATTCTACTCTTCTAATCACTAGTACCACTCTGTTGTGGAGAATGTATGAAAATGCAATAGCCAAGTTGGTATTGCAATTAGAAGTTTGTTTTCATACTGATCCATAATGTATCCTGAATTAAGTATCAATATATAATACAATGAATTGAACCAGATTTTTGGAGGTTTTTTTACATTAAGAAGAATTAAACCATAAGTTGGATCTTTCTCAGAGCACTTTCAACTCCATTTAAAAATGTATATATTTGAATCAAACATTTTTAATCCCAGGTTTCTTCAGATGATGTCAAAGAGTTTTATAGACATCAATAATTTAATTACAGGATTAGAAGTGTTGTTATATCATCAGGTTCTTTAGAAATATTCACACTTGCCTGTGAGTTACTTTTTATAATTATAGTATTGTAATTAAATATGCTATATATCTTTATCACTTCAACATTTATTATCTAGTAGGTTTATGACATCATTAAGGTGCTTATGTATAGACAACAAATAAAACAGCAAAAGGATCTTCACTCTTGGAGCTCATAGTCCATTAATATTAAATATATGAAAATGAGTCTTCTGTTAAAATAACAAGACAACTAAACAATAAAGCTTGAGGCTATAATTGAAAAAGAACAAAAACAACTAAGTTCTATATAGCCATTCTTCATATCCTCTTTAAACAAACCAAGATTAAGATAGTTCTTTTACAGTCTCTTTCCAATTCAAATCTGCAAGTAAGTAGATCCAAGGTAAAATACAAGTTAACAGCAGTGTTCTGACCTAATTATATCATAGTCCCTGCAATATTTTGATTCACCTCTATTTAGATATCTTCCAGCCTGTCAAACTCAATATGTCCCATATGGAAATACCGTTCATTCACCCAAATGACCTCTCTTCCATTGCTCCCGATCTTTTAAAATGGACCTTTAGTCCACCCCATTAATGAAGAAAGAAATCCATGATTCATGTCTCCTCCCTCTTCCTCATTATCCAAATCCAATCTATTGCCAATCATTTTCAACTCTGCTTCCAAAATATCTTTTGATTTTGTCTGTTTCCTATGGCCCCAATTGCCATCACCTTATCTACCACCTTCTCTTACCTCATGGTACCAACACCCTTTACTATCTGGTTTTTCCTATATAGCCAGACAATATTTTTGAAATCGAAATTTGACCATGTCATTTCCCTTTTAACTTGGGTGCTTCCCTTTGAATCTTGTAATAAAGTCCATCATGCATGACAAGGCTTGTAAAGTCCCTATGGCCGAGACCCCCTGGTCTGCTTCTCTCTCCAGCCTCATTTATCACATATATTCCCCTGTACTCTCACTGCTCCGGCCACGCTCAATCTCTTTTTGCAGTCTCAGTTTACCTAGCTTTTTCTTGCCTTCTTCATATTGTCTAACAAGCTGTTTTCTTCCTGGAACGTATGTACACTACACTAAAATTTCCCTCCTATCTCCTAACCCCCTAACCCTTTACCTTTAAAAAGTGGAATTCCTACTTACCTTTCAAATCTGAGATTTAAAGTCATTTCAGGGAGGTTATCCACCTGCTCCCCCCATATACACACCCATCTTGAGTAGAGTCCCCCCTTTTGTAACATTCAGGACTTGTGATTATTTGTTTCACATCCATTTACTCTGGTAAGGACCATCTCTCTGAGTCCTATTACAGGGTTTTGCACTTGGTAGACACACAATAAATTTTGTTGAATGCAAATGAATGAATGTGTCTGAGAGCTAGAATGAAACTTTCCAGAGTGATTTCCAGCAAATGAAAAAAAAAATTTAAGTAGCTTAATCTCCATAAAGTGTTCCATAAGAATGTATTTAATCTGTTCACTGTTACTTATAGATTGAGTATTAAATACATTTTAAATAGGCAAGCTCGTTGCAATGTTCATATATGTATGTTGCGAACTTGGAGGGGGGAAAAGCCTTCAAAACCCATTATTGGTAATGTTATGATTTGTATTTTAGTTGTAAATGTTGTGGCATGGTATAAGTAGCTGCGAAAAGCAATCTCTGGCAAATGGAAAGGTTAAGAGTGTAAAGAAAATCAAAATCTGATTTTTAAAAATAACTACCGATATTAATAAAAGCCAAATGGATTTCTTGCAAATCTGGTAAATAAAGATGGGTTTCGAAGCTTAGACTTTATATCTCTTTTGATTCATGAGCTAATTTTCAAAGCTGAGTTATAAGCTTTAGTTTATATTGTACCTGAGGCGCAGGCAGATTCATACAATAGCTGCACTTCAAGTGTCACTATAATATAGTAAATGTAATAAAATTACATTTAAATAACGTAAAAAATCTAATTTAAACAGGGGAAAATGAAATTTAAAGTTGAAGCTAATGCCGTTTTCGGCTCCTGATGTTGTCCTTTCCTGCTAAACCTGTAGTGGTGCCGCCTGCCTTTTCATGTTAATATTTGGTAGAACAGCACAGCTCTAGACGAATACGTAAGTATTCAGACCTCCACTGTCTAGATAAGACATGGTCATCTGACAAGCAGCTTTAAACAAGGTGACATACGTCATTTGTGAGGATAAACTTGACATTTGATTACCACCAACCTGTAAATTCCTGCCTTTTCCTTAGAGTTGCAATTTTATTTTTCGAGGGTAGTTATATATCGTAGCACACTGACTGGATGGTTCAACTTCTCTAAGAAGCAGGGCAGGATGAAATTTGGAGGAGAAATAACTGGTTGAATGGAACATTTTTGATGGATATTTCTTTTCAAATTAGAAAACCACCCTGAAAAATTTTAATAGACAAAGAGCAAGTTCAGTGGTCTCAGCAAGCATTTTAATAAAAGTATTTCGCTTTCTTTTAATCTCTAGGACTGGTTTCCTTGTCTCTAAATGGAAATAATAGTAGTATCGTCTTCAGGATTGGTGTGCAAACCAAATGAGTTATTGTACCTAAAGGAGGTAGAACGTGTCTGACACGTGTGAGAAACTATATACACATGTTGTCTATCATTATCATGTTTATTTAAAATATATTTAGCAAACTTAGACAATAAACTTTCCTCCAGTAGATAAAGGACCTAAAAATATCAAGTTTAAGTATAATTTAACTTGTCTAAGTACTGCCTTATAATAAACTAAAATATATAAAACATTGCATTTATTTATTTTAAAATTGAAAATCCCAAACACTTTATTTTTGTAAGTGAAAACTTTTCCTTTATCATTCCATTGAAATATAATTAAGAATCGGTATAAAACACAGTTGCCTGTGCCTCTTTTTTTTTCCTCCTCCCAAAACACAGTTAATCAGAACATTTTTTCCCTGCAAAACTGATGTGTTTTGGTGTGACAGCGCTACAAGCTGTATGTATGTGATGCTTCGATGGGTTACTCTGTGAACCCAAACCTTGGATTGTGGAAACAGGTTTCCCGTCAGCCCTCATGTATCCCCACTTCTCTCCTTTTTTGTACAGAATTCTGAGTCTACATCAGACTTCTGACTTACAGTACAGTATAGCACCTGCTTTGCCACTGATACACCGAATTCACTTCAGCCTCCTAAGTTTAATTGCTTATAATCTCAATTCGTATGCCTCTCTGCATCCAGTATTGTCAAATACTTTTCAATCTGCTATACACCTCTACCTGTATTTCAGTGTCTGAAATCAGTAAATCTGGGTAAACAGAAATAATTAACTTTTTGTGTTGACCAAAAATCTCTACCTTACAAATAATTCCATGTTAATGTCATTATTATTCTATTAAGGAAGTCCTCTTGTTCATTAAAAATACAATTCATTTTATAGCCACATGTGTGTACGCCATCCAGGTAGATGTTCATGTATTGAATTTCAAATAAACATGAAATTAAATATGTCTATTTTGCCTGATTCCAGAGGTGTTAGATTTTTAGGTAATTGCAGATGTTCAGATCTGCATTACATTATTCATTTGCAAATATCAATAAGCTTTGTAAGCAAACATTAGCTTTGAAACTTATCCATTAGGTTGATATGACTACTACAGATTTCTGAAACACTTAACCAAAAATAGATGACCTCTCTGAACGTGCAGCTTTCTTTAAAACACTCAAGTGGACTTGGCTTACTTACGGAAGCTATGAAATACCTAATGTGGAAGATTTGTTCTTTAGACACATAAGAAAATTGCAGTCATGTTAGAGATAGGATATGAAAGTGATGAACTTAAGCATGTCCACTACATTAGTATTAAGCATGTTCTGGCTATTAAAACAAATAAGTGCAGGTTGCAATTAAAATGCATATCTTGAGAGAGAAAGATAAAATCTGTCTTATTTCTGTTCAAGCAGTGTTGCAGTATTCTTGAGAAATTTGTAATTAATCTCTGAAAATGACAGGTGTTAGGGGTCTTTTGTGATGCAATTCAGATAAGTTTTGGTCAAGAGGTCATTTTGCTGCATGTTATTCAGTAGCCCTGTCTCCTGTGGAATTTGCCTTGTTGGAAGTGTTTCCAAAGCAAGATATTTTCCATAATACACATCAGTTAAATAGTGTGTTTGGGAACAATTTTACATGGAATTCAAAAGCTAAGAAAATTCTTTATAATTAAAAATAAACCCATTGCCCCTTTTGAACACAATGAAACCCTCAAAGTACACAGGGGGATACACAGTTTAACAAGGAATGTACTCAGGGATCATACTAAATAGTAAAAATGTATATTTATGACTTTTGGAGACTTTTGTTATTAATGTCTTAGTTCATTTAAAATACAACGTTGGGTATTCACTTTAGCAAACAAATAAAAAGCAAGTATCACTTGTTTTTGTTTCTTAAATTCCATTTATGAGTGAAATCATATGGTATTTGTCTTTCTCTGATTGACTTATTTCCCTTAGCATTAAACTCTGTAGCTCCAGGTTGTTGCAAATGGCAAGATTTCAATTTTTAAGTCTGAATAATATATCGGAATATTATTTATATTATATTATATTATATTATATTATATTATATTATATTAAGCTATGCTATAGTATATTTCTTCAACACTATATAGGAACAGTATTCAACCATGAAAAAAAATGAAAAGAAAGACAAATACCATATGATTTCATTCATACTGTAATTTAAGAAACAAAGCAAATAAAAAAAGAGAGACAAATCAAGAAACAGACTCCTGTGTGTCTGTGTCTGTGTCTGTGTGTGTGTGTATACATATATATATACATATACATATATGGGTATATGTGTGTGTGTGTGTGTATATATATATATACATGTATATACATATACACACACACATATATACATATATATATATATATATATATATATATATATATACCACATTTCTTTATCCATTCATCTATTGATGGACACTTGGGCTGCTTACATGATTTAGCTATTTTAAGTAATGCTCCAATAAACATAAGGGTGCAAATATCCTTTCAAATTAGTGTTTTTAATTCTTTGGGTAAATACTCAATAGTGCTATTACTGGATCATAAGTTAATTCTATTTTTAATTTTTCGAGGAACCTCCATATTGTTTTCCATAGTGACTGCACCAGTTTGCATTGCCACCAACAGTGCAAGAGGGCTCCTTTTTTCTCCACATCATTGCCAACGCTTATTGTTTCCTGTGTTTTTGATTTTAGCCATTCTGACAGGTGTGAGGTGATATCTCATTGTAGTTTTGTTTGCATTTCCCTGATAATAAGTGATGTTGAACACCTTTTCAAGTGTCTATTAGTCATATATATGTCTTCTTTGGAAAAAAAATGTCTATTCACGTCTTCTGCCCATTTCTTAATGGATTATTTGTTTTTTGGAGGTGTTGAGTTTTGTAAATTCTTTGTATATTTTGGATACTAACCTTTTATTGGATGTGTCATTTGCAAATATCTTCTCCCATTCAGTAGATTGTCTGTTAGTTTTGTTGATTGTTTCCTTTGATGTTCAGAAGATTTTTATTTTGATATAGTCCCAATAGTTTATTTTTGCTTTTATTTCCTTTGCCTCAGGAAACATATCTAGAAAATGTTGCCGTGGCTGATGTCAGAACAATTACCACCTGTGCTCTCTCCTACGAATTTTATGGCTTCAGGTCTCACATTTAGGTCTTTAATCCATTTTGAGTTTATTTTTGTGTCTGGTGTAAGAAAATGGTCTAGTTCCGTTCTTTTGCATGTATGTAGCTTCCCAGTTTTCCCAACACCCATTTGTTAAAAAGACTGTCTTTTTCCCATTATAAATTCTTGCCTCCTTTGTGGAAGATCAATGGACCATATAATCCTCAGTTTGTTTCTGAGCTTTCTATCCTGTTCCATTGATGTAAGTGTCTTATTTAAGTGCCTGTACCATACTGTTTTTATTATTACAGCTTCGTAGTATAACTTGAAATGTGGATATTCCACATTTGTTTTTCTTTTTCAAGATTTCTTTGGCTATTTGGGGTCTTTTGTGGTTCCATACAAATTTTAGGATTATTTGTTCTAGTTCTTTGAAAAATGTTGTTGGTATTTTGATAGGGATTTCATTAAATCTTTAGATTGCTTTAAAGTATGGGCAGTTTACCACTCTCTCTGTTCTTCCAATCCATGAGCATGAGCTAGCTCTCCCTTTGTTTGTCATCTTCAATATCTTTCATCAATGTTTTATAGTAATTTTTAAAATGAAAAAAATTCACTCCCAAACACAACGTTGTATTTTTAAGTGTTTTAAATATTATCTACTAAAAAGTCTTACAGTTTATGTATAATTATCAACTAATGGGTTTACTTTAGTTTAGTTTAGTTTAGTTTAGTTTACCTCAAACCTAAAATTTGAGGTTATATAAAAATAGAAAATATTGATAACCACAAATACCTATTTTCACAGCAAAACCTGGAGGGCACTTTAATGCTTGCTCTGTCAAGTGATACTGTGCTGTCAGGGGAATGACAAACTTTTGAAATAACTTTCTTGACACATGTACATTGTCATGAAACTGTAGACCTAGAAACTTGGTGAGATTGCAATTATATTGCCTGAAAAGTGCACAGTTTGGGGTTTGATTTTTAACCTTCACTAATTATCAGCTGTTAGCTTTGGGCTAATGACTTAATCTGTCTGATCCTCAAATTATTATTTGACGAAATGAGCACAATACCATCTATTCCACGTGGATGGGGGAATTAAACAAATGTAAAATGCCCAATACTCTCTGCAATACACAATCATTACCTTGGTTGTACCTTGTTCTTTCCTTATCACCAAGAAAAGAAGCTTCTTCTCTCTTCCTTCCCCCTTCCTTCTTCCTTCCTTCCTTCCTTCCTTCCTTCCTTCCTTCCTTCCTTCCTTCCTTCCTTCATTGTATTCAGCTATAATATGTAGGATTTAAAATAGATGTAGTGGTTGTTTTCTTTCAGCTTATAACCCTGCAAAGGGGAGAGATGTATCCTGTACCTAGCACAATAATTGGCTTATAGAAGCTGCTTAATACATAAATAGAAATGATAGGTAATTACAGCATGCCTGGGTGGTTCAGCCAATTAAGCCTCAGACTTTGGCTCAGGTCATGGTCTCCCTCTTCTTGAGTTTGAGCCCCATGTCTGGCTCTGTGCTAACAGCTCAGAGTGTGGAACCTACTTTGGATCTGTGTCTCCCTCTCTCTCTGACCCTCCCCCACTCATGCTCTGTCTCTCCTTCTCTCAAAAACAAATAAACATTAAAAACATTTAAGAAAGGGACACCTGGGTGGCTCATTTGGTTAAGTGTCTGACTTCGGCTCAGGTCATGATCTCCTGGTTCATGAGTTCGAGCCCCACATCAGGCTCAGTGCTGATAGTGTGGAGCCTGGAGCCTGCTTCGGATTCTGTGTCTCCCTCTCCCTCTGCCCTTACCCCACTCATGGTCTGTCTGTCTCTCTCTCTCAAAATAAATAAATAAATAAACATAAAAAAATATTTTAAGAAAAAGATATGGTAGGTAGTTACAATTCTCAATAAATGCTCTAAAGAAAAATAATAAAAAGTTACAAGAAATGAATGCAGAGGGCATCTCTTTTAAATCGAGAAAATGACAGTTAAGCTATGAATGAAAGATGATTATGAGTGAGCCAGGAGCAAAATGGAAGCATGAGAGGTATGTTTGGGAGGCGAGCAAGAGTTCAGTTTGGATATAAAATATCTGTACAAAATCCAATGACAATATTAAATAGCTTATTATTTAAGTCTTATGATTAAAGACTCAGTCATTATCTGAGTTAACCCTAAATCTTTTGTCTAGGAAAACTTAAACTCCTGCTTTGTTAAATTCTTAATATTAATTTTGGCTCTATATTTGCCATTGATTTGTAGTGTCATAGCTAGGTCATGCTTGATTTTTTAATAAAGAGCAATACATTTTAGTGTAATTGTTAACATTCCGCCCCATATTTCTCTTCTATAAACTAAAACCTGAATTATCTAATCCTTTTTTCTTCCCTTTCTAACCCCATAAGCAACTTTACTTCTCTCTGGTTCTTCTTGATATTCTAAATTTTAACTTTTCTTCAGTGATCCCTTATTCAAATAAAGTTCTCAGGCAAATATTATGCCCTATAACGGTTTAATTATTACAGATCATAGTAGATGGGACATTTTTGGTAATTTTGATAATTCGGTATTCCCTCCATGTATACAATAATCATAGGTGAATTTTTAATACCATATTGTCATATTTACATACAGGTCATATAATTTTGTTTATTTCTTTTTTTTTTTTAATTTTTTTTTTAACATTTATTTATTTTTGAGACAGAGAGAGACAGAGCATGAACGGGGGAGGGTCAGAGAGAGAGGGAGACACAGAATCTTAAACAGGTTCCAGGCTCTGAGCAGTCAGCCCAGAGCCCGACGCGGGGCTCGAACTCACATACCGCGAGATCGTGACCTGAGCCGAGGTCGGACGCTTAACCGACTGAGCCACCTAGGCGCCCCAACATTTTGTTTATTTCTGACAGACTTTGTGATTGATATATTTCTTGTGTTCTATTTTTCCTTAAATGTGTACCGACAATATCTAAATTGAATGTCTTCCTTCAGACACTACTCTGTAAAACTCTTCAGATTAACAACAAGCCAGTTTCAAACTAGTGGCACACTTGTATTAGCCACATGCCACTTTTTAAAAAATCTTATTGGCAAGGCCACCAGATAAAGCTAATTAAAAGGACTTACCCACATCTGGTATATTGTGGTTCCTGACTCCAGGACATTTGTAATTGCCATTTCTCTGTCACAAAAGAAAGTTAAATTGATTCACTTTATAGAAGACCTGAATATAGCTCATGTTACTTTACTAGAGATTTAAAAATTGATTGATTAGCAGGTCCTGTTCCAGTGACTTCTGCATAAAAGTTAAGCTTACTTTCAAATCTGAGGCTGTGTCTCTTTAAAGTGATCAGTTAAATTTCAGACAGAATCTGCTTTTTAGTGCTTCACAGTGAAGGTCTCTTACCTCTCTCAAATTTTTGAAAAGCATAGTTGAATGCAAAATGGTGTATCAAGAATTTTAAGTTTTCTATAATGTATATCATCTTACTGATCTGAATACAAGGAGCTTTTAAAAGTAGTTCTTAATACATTCGTTTGATAATTTTGCTTGGTTTTCTACTTCTTCACCACAGATAATAGGTGTGTTAGTTACTTTTTTGTAATGTTTTAAAAACCTTTGCCTTCTTTGCAAAGGCTTATGTTAACTGCCTTCTCTTATAATAGTTCTTGAGCTGATTAAATTGTTTGATAAACAAATTGCTTTTAAAAATCCTTGCCAATTTATTAAAAATAAATATAGAGCTTCTGTTGTCTACGGAACTCTCTGAAATAGTTCCAGAAGAAGAAAACAAGGTCTAAATTCACTTGGAGAATATGAAGTCTGGCCAAGCCAAAGTACACATCAGGGATGTTAAGTATGACCAATACCAAGGTAACTGCAGCTTTGAATATGAAACAGTATTGGAGGTATCTACCCAAGTTCTTGTAAATTTCTTATGAATTAAGAAATTTCCATTTTGTCAAAAGCTGGTCAGTGACAGAGCTGGGAGCGCACCGGGAATCTTCACTTCAGAGACAGGCATTGGGTTTAAATATTGCTCAGTCATTGATTGAGTGGTTACGTTCCATTTAAGTCCTCAGATTGTTTTGCTTACGATCAGTACAATGTGGATGTTATCTCACTGAGACAGCTTATGAAAGCTCCTAGCACAAAATCTGGTACATTGTCGGTGTTTAGGAAATACACGTTTTTCCTCCCCAGCTCCTTTCTACTCCATCATATTGCCACCCCCTCTTCAAAAGCAAAATGATGTAAAAGAGTTTCTTCATATGTTCCTTCAGCAAACATTGAGGACCTTTTGGGTGGCAAGACCTATGTCAGATGCCAGGGATTTACATTTGAGTAATGAAGCTCCTTTCCATTGGTGTTTTCTTGCTGAACTTTTCCTGGGGCATTGACACCTGGTGAGTATCTTGCCCTTTGCTTTCTTTGCAAGCATTTGTCACTAATTTTCATTCCGCCTCTCTGGACTATTCTTTATCTCCTTGTGGGAATTTCTTCACTTATTGGCCTTTTACATTAATGTTTGCCTAATGCTACTCCCTCCTGCTGTTCTTCTCACTCCATGTTATATTTCTGGGTCATCTCATCATTATAACTCTTATTTTACTCTGACCTTCCCCTAAGTTTCAGATGTCCATATCCAGTGTCTAGTAAACACTTCATGAAGATATTCCCTAGGAATTTTAAGATTCATGAGACCCACACTGAATTTATTAAAATCTCATCCTAGGGTGCCTGGGTGGCTCAGTTGTTTAAGCGTCTGACTTCAGCTCAGATCATGATCTCGCAGTTCGTGAGTTTGAGCCCCATGTCGGGCTCTGTGCTGACAGCTCAGAACCTGGAGCCTGCTTCTGATTCTGTGTCTCCCTCTCTCTCTGCCCCTCCCCTGCTCACACTCTGTCTCTCTCTCTCCCTCAAAATAAATAAACATTAAAAAAAATTAAAATCTCATCCTACCCTCCAGCTGTTTTCTCTTCCTAGATTCTTTAACTCAATTTATGAAACAGTATCAAATCAGCAAATGAAGTCAATGCTTGGTCATCCTGCCTCTTCACTTTCTCTGGTCACTGGTTACAAACACAGTCTCTCGTAACTACATGAAGAACCATTTGCCATCATGTAGATTGTGCTCTGCACAAGGGCAAGGCAGTGTAAGTGCCTAGAGGAGTGTAAATGTGATTTATTACTGATTTTCAGGCACTGTTGGTAAAGTGTTTTGTACATATGCAATAGGTGTAATTTGACAGTTGTCCAACACAGAAAAGTGAAGTATCTCATGGAGAAAACACCTTTTGGACTCTGGACAAGGTACCATATAGGCAAGCTCTGTTACTCGTCTCTCTACACCCCCACAACTTACCACAGAAGTAGTTCAGGTACATCTCTTGACCAGTTATTACCCTCGTAGTTAACCATGTCCTTGTCACTTTTACTACAAAACCCCTCTCCTTACCCACAAGTCATTTTTCATACAGCTTCAAGGTGATTTCTGTGAAACAAATATGATCCTGAAACTCCTTCTCTTAAAAACTTCTTAATAGTTATCGTTTAGTGATAAATCCAGTCTTTCTTTTAGCACATAAGACCCTCCATGTCTTCTTGTCTCTCCCATCCCACCATGCTACTTCGGATTTTATTTTCTGCTAATCCTAGAAATATATTTTGTTGGATACTCTGTGCTATTTTGTGCTCTGTGTATCTGCTGATGCCTAAAATACCCACCTACTTAACCCCTACTCATCCTTCAATCCATCAGGATCCAGGTTAGTTTTCCCTCAAAGACCCTTTCCCCACTCCCACCCCCACCTCCACAAAGTTATGCTATTTCCTCCAATAATATACTGAATGTATCTCCATCATTGCATTCTCTTGAACTATTTCAGAGAATTCTTAGGTGAAAGACAATAAAAATGGGGAGATGGGATGATGCTAGATTACAGAGTTTGAAGGTCATCATGCTGTGAGGCCATGCAAAGTAATAACATCTGCCATTTTTCAAACATTAACCCTAAGTGCTGTGAAACAAGGAAAAAGCCATGGGTACTGTAATTAGGCTGACTTTTGTTGAAAACTTAATTCTGGACACTCACCGGCTTTTTATGTTGGGTTTTTTACCACAAAACTTTTCAATTTTAGCCTTCTTACCTTTCAAATTGGTGGTAATAATATTTATCCTTAAGAATTAATGTGAGGTTCAAAAAAGGAAGTGTAAAAAGTGGGTGCCTTGGGCCCACCACATTGCAGATTTTCAGTGAATATTTAAAAACTTTTCTATTTAAATATTCTACCTGTGGGAATTTTGATAAGGTCTGATCTTCCATATCATTATGATTGACTTTAAGAAAATTACCATATGGCATTAAATAGTTTGAAAGCATAACTTAGATGTGGATTAATGTGATTTTTAAAAAAGGAATATTCATTTCTCCATAATCTAACTACAATATTCCTTTAAAGGTAAAGTTCCCTGCTTTTTAAAGTTATTAATTGATTTATAGAAATTTTTATGTAAACTATTTACATAAAATATGTCCATAAAGTTCTCTGAATCTGTATTTTTAAAGTTAGATATCTTAGATTAAGACCCCATATAATCTTCATATTCTGTATGCAAAAAGGACTTTACAAGTTTGTAATTTTCAACATAGCAAATGATTTATGTTCTTGATTAAAACAAAGGGATAAGCTTCTTTTATGAATACCATACTTCTCAATTTCTCTTTCTCATCAGGTCTTTCTTATAAAAGAAAGCTTCATTGGGGTGCCTGGGTGGTTCAGTCGGTTAAGCGACTGACATCAGCTCAGGTTATGATCTCACGGTTTGTGGGTTCGAGCCCCGTGTCAGGCTCTGTGCTAACAGCTCAGAGCCTGGAGCCTACTTCAGATTCCGTGTCTTCCTCTCTCTGTGTTCCTCCCCCGCTTGCACTCTGTTTCTCTCTCTCTCAAAAATAAATAAATACTGAAAATCAATTTTTTAAAAATTAAAAATAGAAGAAAGTTTCACTTACACAGAAAAAATCACATTTTGGGGAAAAATGTGCTATTCATATTATTAAATAATATATTTAGTTTTAAAAATCTCAACTCTTAGCTTATTTCATATAGCATCAGATCAAATTATATTAAAAGTATCTTCTCATTTACTATTGTTACAATAACAATTTCACAAGGCAAGTGAATTCTGTTCTCTATTTCCAAATATATTGAGGAAAAAAATTAAGAAGCTTTCAAATATAAGGAAAGTAATAATGACAATGCTAAAAGGCATTAAAATCAAAGGAAAATAAATGCAGAACAAAACTTAAGGTCGTCTTTCCAACTTCAGCTGAATGGCAAAATAATCTCGACTAAAATGTCTGAACACATCTGTGACATGTGGCTTAAGTAATTTGCTACCAAGAAAGGGAATGTGTTCTTAATGATGCAGTAATGAAATTAGTATGATCTTATATATATAAATGTTAGAATTGGTGTAACCTTACTACTTGTATTTGAGTATACTTTTTTTAAACTACCATTGTAATAATTTGCATAATCTTGAGTATGTCCACAGGACTATGTTACTCATGCAGACATCATCTGACATGAATTTCCAGGCAGGGAAAATATTAGCCTCATCCCTTGTCCAATTTTCAACAGGAGTTAAATTATTTAAAAAGTCAAGTACTGTAGTAGTGTTTTCACACTTGAAAGCATGCCCAGTTGGATAAAGTTGCTTAACTATGATCCTTTATCTTGACTTTTGCATTTACTTCCATTTTCAGAAAATTTCTGGCATTTTTCTAAATTGTTTCACTCTTCCAAAGGTTCAAATACACTAACTATTTGAGTTGTCTATTTGCTTTCTAACTATCCATGCTAAACTTAGTGGCTAAAAGCAACAGAGATTTATTTCTCATGATTCTGTAGGCTGCGGAAGGCAGGAGAGGGGCATGTTGGCCAAGTGGATCATCTATCTGGTAAAGGCTGGGGTCACTCTTGCAGCTGGCTGGCATCATCTGGCGGTGGGGCTGGGCTTGAACTTACATGAAAGCTTCAGCCTCATACCTGACTTCTTGGTTCTCCTCTGTGGCCTCTGTCTCCCCCAGTCTGTCCCCTCCTTACTGTTCCCCATCCAGCCAGAATTTCCACTCAGCATGATAACTAGCTACCCAGAGCAAAGGCAAAAGTAGACAATCCTCTGCAAAGCTAGGCCTACAACTGGCCTAGGGGAATTTCTGCCACTTTCTATCGGCCAAGGTAAGTCGTGAGGCTAGCGCAGTCCAGAAGGAAGGTAAATAGACTTCACCTGTTGAAGGAGCACCTTGCATGTGCCAGAAGAAGAGAAACAGCTGGGGTCATCTTTGGCAACTAGGTGCATCCTTTGTGTGGTAAAATAAAAACCCCTGAGGACAGCTGGCCAAGTACTCTTATTCTCATATTGCAAGTAAGAAAAAAATTGAAAGAAAGGTTAAATTGGCAAGTAATTAAGGAGTCAAGAGCAGAAGCCATATGTTTGTTCTTTGTGTTGGTTTTTTTAACATCTGTTACAAAAATTTTTCCTGTGAGTTTTCCTAAATTCACATGATTCCCAATATTTTAATATTATTTTGGATTTTTGAATAAGCAGTTTTCAAGTCTTCACTCAATCCTACAAATTAATTATTGAAAAACAAACACCACTGGCTAGAAGCCACCATTTCTACAGTTGTAAGGAGCCATTCTTGTCATTAGAATGATTTTATCACTAATTTCGAAGTCTATCTGTGGTCGGCTTTTGTTGTTGTTTGACACCTTTTAACAGTTTAGCAATGGGCTTCATTTTTATTCGTTAAATATTGATTGAGCTCCTGCTATGTGCCAAGTATTGTGTCATGCCCTAGGCATCCAAGTAGGAATAAGGAATGGCCATGGCTCTTGAGGAATTTGTAAGATTATTTATCTTAAGTAAGTAAGTGAGTTAGATCCGTTTAGTCAGATTTGTCTACTGTAAATCTCCATAAGCCACTTCTTAAAGACTCGACATTTTCTGGAGCTTTTAAAATAATTTAAACTATGCATTGCCCAGGAGTTAGCCTAACTGGACTGTAATTCCCAAGCTTCTGTGTTTTAAAGTAAACGCATATTTCCTTTTTTTTCAGTTATCTCATACTATACAAATGTGTTATCTGACACTAATGAAACTGGGATACCCAGTTGGTACATTGTGTAGAGGTAAGAATTTTGGCAGGGATGCATGTCATTGGGTCTTAGCTTTGCATATACTAATTATGTAATCTTGGAAAAACCATATAATCTATTTTGGCCTCAGTGCTTTTTTTTTTCAAGTGAGAAGTTTGGACTAGATGATTTTCATATGTTATGAAAAACACCAGTTATCTGCATTAATTGTTAAGCATAATTTCCTTCTTTCTTGTTCTCCTTCTGGAGTTCTCTCATAAATGAAAAGAAAGCAAACGATTTGTACATATGAAATAGCTTCTGTGGTAGTCAAGAACTGTATCAGGGAGATAAGAAAATGGCTTTATTATAGGTCTGGAATCTTGATGGGGGGAGGGTGAAAGGTGGGAATTACTTTTTACCCTGGAGATTTTGATTTGTGTTCCCCTCCCCCAGCCCTCACCATCCCCCCTTCATTGAGAATGCCTTAATAAGCTGCAGTAATTTATGGGGATATGTCTTCTTTTTTTTTTTCTTTTTTAATATATGAAATTTATTGTCAAATTGGTTTCCATACAACACCCAGTGCTCATCCCAAAAGGTGCCCTCCTCAATACCCATCCCCCACCCTCCCCTCCCTCCCACCCCCCATCAATCCTCAGTTTGTTCTCAGTTTTTAACAGTCTCTTATGCTTTGGCTCTCTCCCACTCTAACCTCTTTTTTTTTTTTTTTCTTCCCCTCCCCCATGGGTTTCTGTTAAGTTTCTCAGGATCCACATAAGAGTGAAAACATATGGTATCTGTCTTTCTCTGTATGGCTTATTTCACTTAGCATAACATTCTCCAGTTCCATCCACGTTGCTACAAAAGGCCATATTTCATTCTTTCTCATTGCCACGTAGTACTCCATTGTGTATATAAACCACAATTTCTTTATCCATTCATCAGTTGATGGACATTTAGGCTGTTTCCATAATTTGGCTATTGTTGAGAGTGCTGCTATAAACATTGGGGTACAAGTGCCCCTATGCATCAGTACTCCTGTAGCCCTTGGGTAAAGACATTGGGGATATGTCTTCTGATTCAAGTTGTGATGGATGTAGGGAGATGGGGGAAAAAGCTAGAAAACAAAAAATTCTCCTCTAGTGCTTTATTTTTATTAATGGTCTGATAGCCTTCCCACCATTGCATTGGTTCTCTACAAATGCTGAAGTATAATCACACCTATCTGAGTTTTGAAGGTGTTTCTTGAAGACTTCATCAGCCTGAATGTGTCCTACAGAACAAACAGATTGTTCTTTTGTCTGCTTTAAATATTTTAAACTTCTTTCTGTTTCCATTGTCTATGTTTGGCCTCTGGTAATTGACTTTTGGTTGTCTAGTTACAATAAGTTTGCTCTGTCTGATTTTGTGAACCATTATACTTTTTTTCTTTTAGTGTGTGGATCATACTTAACCATTGTTAGCCCTTATTATCAGCATATTTATTATACTATTTGACCATGCTTGTATTCTAGTCATTTGTGTTACCTTTCTGAGTTGGAATCATCTTTTATTTACTTACTTACTTACTTACTTACCTACTTATTTTTTTGGGAGGCTGAGAATCAAGACCACTATTGTCTGTACATGTTTATACCTTGGCTATAAGCCAAACTTTAGACAATTTGTTTTACTGTCGTTCGTATTATTAATTATGAGTCACTTTTGTTTTGTACATCTAACTAGGTTTCTTTGTGAACTTTAAATCTCCTGTGGCCTTGTCCTGTGACTTTCATTTCTTCCCTTTTTCCCTTCCTCCCTTTCTTCTTTCTTTCCTTATTCCCTCTTCTCTTTCACTCTCCTTCTCCTTAACTTTAAATTATTCAGCATTTACCTGCAAGCCACTATACTAGATGCTACCGTGTTTTCCCTCAATCTCTTTTTCGAGGATTTTAACTTCCTCCTTTTATTTTATTAATATTATTTTAGCCAGTTGCCTTACATTTCTCCTAGATCTATTAAAAAGAGTTTCTGGCTCAGAAGAAAAAACAAAAGTCACCAGCTACTGGGAGGTTTAGCTATGGTTTCTATTTGTGCTTGTCAAGATTGTCTAAGAGAACAAACACTAGAAAACAGAAAAAAGAATTAGTGCTGGAACACCTATTTCCAGCATAATATCTTTTTACGTCCTAGTCCTTGGGGTGATATTTTCCTTTTGAGTTGAAATTAGAAATATACATTCCTAGTTGATTACCATAGCTTTCTTAGTCAAAGTAAATGGTGGCCAAATACTACTGAAATGTACTGTCCTGTTATGCTAATAGCATAGGCTTTGCAGTAAACCTCTTGGGAATTCAGATTAACCATTATCACTGGATCCTGTGATCTGAAGCATTATACATTACATTTATTAGTTGTCTTTTTAAAAATCAATTGGTATGAGAACAAATCAATACATTTGATTATAATTTGCAAGTAGTTCATTCACGATGCAATATATGCATTGCTGTTAATAGAATCACCTCTTAAAACAGTGATTGACATGTGTAGAAATTTCGTATGAGAAAACTGCATTTGAAAAAAGCCAATTAGACATCACATTCTATGTATCTAGATTAGTGCTTTCCAATAGAACTTTCTGTGATGATGGAAATGTTCTATACTACACTGTCTGGCACAATTAAACCAACCACATGTGGCTGCTGAGCCCTTGAAATGTGGCCTGAATATTTTAGTGTCTTTTCTTTTAAGGAACGTTCACTTACATAGTCACATGTGGCACCTGGCCACCATATAGGACAGTAAAAAATGTGTTTAATTAGGGGTGCCAGGGTGACTCAGTCAGTTTAAGCATCTGACTCTTGATTTCAGCTCAGGTCATGATCTCACTGGTTCATGAGATTGAGCCCCGGAGTCAGTCTCTGAGCTGATAGCACTTGCCTGCTTGGGATTCTCTCTCTCTCTTCCCTTCCCCTGCTCATGCTCTCTCTCAAAATAAATAAGCATTTAAAAATGTATTTAATTATAAGTAATGCAAGACTTAAAATTAAAATATATGACCTACTTATTTTACTCATTTTATGGAAAATTTTGTATGACTTACATTTTTAAATAACCACAGAGTGAAATATAAATCAGCATATTTAATATAGTGAATGCTGGTGTCTAAGGTAACTAGTTGGGGAGAGGGGTTAGCCATAATCTCTACTAAGGCTCCTTGGCAAGCTATGTCACTTCCACAAACTTGAAGTCTAAGTAGGAATGATCTAAATGTAATTTCAATACATATGTCCTTATGTTCACAGTTAGAAGAAAGAACATGGAAATGATAGATCTGCTACTTGAGACTTAAATCCATGCCTAAGAAAGACAGAGCAATTTAGCTTCTATTTTATTTTTTTTTTAATCAAGAAGAATGATCTTTGGATTGAAAAGTACTAAACAAACACCATTAAAAAGGAATTAAAATCCACATTAGGGAAAGGACTGTTAAAAAGCAGCCCCTGGCTCCCAAACCTTTCATGAACAAATGCTGTCCCTCTCTAAGTTGATAAAAATTGGGAAGTGAAGTTTCTGAACAGTTGTCTGGAATTTTTTTGTAAGGGTGGAGAGTGAAAATCTTGCCCAGAGAATTATTCAAAGAGTGAATACAGAGGCCCCCATTTAAAGAGAAAGGGTGGGGGAGGGAAAGAGAAAAAAAGGCCAAGAAAGGTAGGTGAGTTGTCAAAGCTATAAAATAGTGACTAGAACAGATTACTAAAGGGATGGTTTATGAGCTCTTAAAAAGGGAAGTAGTGTTCACTAGAAGCATCCATGAGTTCATAGAGAAAAATTTTTGTCCAGCTAACTCTGCTTCACTCCCCCTTCATATTTGGCAGATACATTACAAGACTCTCAGTGGATGCCTGAAACCACGGGTCATGCTGAACCTTATATATATATATATATATATGTATATATGTATATGTATATATGTATATATATATGTATATATATATATACGTATATATATATACACACTGTGTTTTTTTGCTGTGGATACATATCTAGGATAAAGTTAAATTTGCAAATTAGGTACAGTAAGAGATTAACAACAATGACTAATAATGAAATAAAACAATTATAACAATGTGCTATCATAAAAGTTAAGTGAATGTGGTCTCTGTCTCTCTCCCACACTATCTTACACTGTCATCACCCTTCCTACGATAATGGGAGATGATGAAATGCCTATGTGATGAGAGGAGGTGAGGTGAATGGTGTAAGCAATTGTGGGGTAGCGTTACCCATACTGTAGGTAACCAAAACCACAGAAAGTGGAACTCTGGGTAGGGGGCTACTGTGTTATCTTTTTTGACAGAAAAAAAGACAACTGTGGTAGATGCCTTATAGCTAAAGCATTTCACCATAACCAAATAAGATAAAGAAATAGAGAGTAGATGGCAATGCAGTTGGGTAGATCATAATTAGTTGAACGATTAATCCTAAAGAGTACTGATTAGCTGAAGGGTAGGCTCTATTTGTGTGATAAAGAATTCTGCCCTTAGCCCTGTTTTGTTCCTTTTGTTTTTTTGTGTGTGTGTTTTTTTTTCAATTTTTAGTGTTTTTCAGGGGCTATCATTAATAAGGAGCAACTGCTTTTGCCTAAAAGCCAAGTCAGTAATAACATCCAAGGGCTACAGTATGAATGGCAACTTCTCTGCCTGCAAACACGTACACATATAAAGAGCTTTTTACTTCCATTCTGTGTTCACCATTCAACTGAATTGATTTCCTTTGAGTTTCCAGTGGTTTTCTGCTCATAATTTCTGCAATCACATGATCTCATTGTGACCATCACAGTCTTCATTATATATGACTTTTCAACTCAAGTGTCTGCTTCTAACTGGAATGTCCTTCAGTAAATCCATAAGCTTATTTCCTGAAAGTAACTACCATTCACACTTTTGGTTGTAACTTTTTTCTACAAAATTGGGACCATGATGACGCATATATTTTCTTATAGATTAATTTCTTTATTGAGGTGACATTAACACACAGTAAAATTTACCCTTCTTACTGTGTGGGTCTATGATTTTTGACAAATGCATACAGTCTTGTAACCACTACTACAATCAAGTTATGGAACAAGTCCATCACCCTCCAGAAGTTCCTTATGCCCCTGTGTAACTAGCCCCTCCCTGACCCCCAGCTCTACAGTGTTTTCAAACCTGTTTGTTTTCTTCTTTTCTTTTTTTATTTAAAACAAAAAAAATTTTTATGTTTATTTTTGAGAGAGAGGGAGACAGAGTATGAGCGGCTGAGGGGAAGAGAGAGAGGGAGACCTAGAACCCAAAGCAGGCTCCAGGCCCTGAACTTTCAGCACAGAGGGGCCCAAACTCACCGACTGCAAGGTCATGACCTGAGCCAAAGTTGGACACCCAACTGACTGAGCCACCGAAGCACCCCTTCTTCTTTTCTTTTCTTTTTCTATTTTTAAATTTTTTTATTATGTTTCTTTATTTTTGAGAGGCAGAGAAAGACAGAGTGCGAGTGGGAGAGGGGCAGAGTGAGAGGGAGACACAGAATCCGAAATAGGCTCCAGGCTCTGAGCTGTCAGCACAGAGCCGGATATCAGGCTCAAACCCACGAACCGCTAGATCATGACCTGAACGGAAGTTGGATACTCAACCCACTGAGCCACACAGGCGCCCCCCCACTTTCTTCCTTTCTAATTGTCATGTGTGTTTGTTCTCCTATGCCACTTTTCTTCAATAATCATCTTCCATGCCCAGGCCCTGCTAGAATTATACATGACTTAAATTTTCTTAATTCTTTTCCAAATTCTCCAGTTTCAATACTTAACATATATCATTCTAAAAGAAAATCAACACTACTCCCATATATTTTATAGCATGTGGATACTCTTTTAAAAGATGTGAAGATTATAACTGACTTAGTTATCAATATCACATGGCCAGAAGGACAACCCAATTCCCTCTTTTTAAAGCTTTTATATCAAGGATAGTAGAGGTACCATTTCTTTTCTAATCTTTGCTCACTAGATTGGAGTATGCCTAATTAACAGATTTTAGGAGGGGTCTAGACAAGTTGGAAGGCATTCATAAGACAGTGACTAGAATGCAGAAGAACTTATTAGAATGATAATGATTAGAGTCTATTTTGTTTCATTCCATGGGATAGAATGAGGACTAGTAAGATCTAAGTTTCAAAGAGATACAGTTAAGTTCATTTTAAAGAAGAATGTTTTAACTCAGCATTCCAGTGAGTGGAATGAGTGAGGTCTTTTAAAGGAGTGAGGTCTTTGTCACTCTGGTGTTCCGGGAAAACTTGAATATTCAATTAATGGAGATATCTGTGGAACAGTTGCAAATGGCACAAAGATGAATAGACTATCTAACATACGATTCTTTCTAATTTTACATTAAAATTATTCTATGGCAAAGTCTTGAAGATGATTAATACCTTTGGTAGTGGTAGTGGTGGGGTGTTTTTGTCATTTGGGTTACCAGCCCATTTTCTAACTTCATTTTACCCTCCCCCTTCCTTGTTCTTCATGACTAAGCCCTTGAATGGCGCCAGACCTAATGGTAGTGTTGAGAGAAGAAAATACGTAGGCTTTCCTAGGAGTTATTACCTTCTCCCTAATCTCTTGTGGCCCATGCTAACCCTTAGTAAGAACCACCCCCAACAAGCTGACCCAGGAAGCATTACCTTTTAGACACTCAAATTATACACAAATCACATTTATTGCATCCCTTATCTAGGCTGGAATTTCAAATATAATGCACAGGGCTCCCATCCTGCATCCTAGATCTCAGCTCACTTCCTTCTCGAGTCCCAATCTGATAAAGTAACCCTTGGTAGTTCCCCAAGCTACAGTCCTCACACGTGCCCAGTGTATGTAAACTAGAATTCTGCTAGAGATCCATTTCCCAAGTTATTCTGGAAGCTTGTCCACCAAACCACCTCTTCAGCTATTGCTTTCTCTTGCCTTTTATTCTCATGACCGATCTCTGCCTCAGAGACTTCAGTCCCCAGGAATCCAGTTAGGTAAGTAGCTTCAAGACAGTTTTAGCCCAGGAACATTGTCAGCACAAAATTCTTCTTTGCGCAGAAGTCTAAGTATCAACAACCTCCCAGATTTTCTGTTGCTATGCCTATATCCTTGTCAAGACCTCATGCCACCTCAGTTCAGTTATTTTGACCTTGCCTGAGACATTATTAGAGATTCTTATAAATCTTTAAGCTCTGGTCTTTTGCCCTCCCAGCTAAAACTTGTACTGTAATACCCGAGAACGTCCTTGATGCTGGTCTTAACTTAGTAGATAGGTTTAGTCCCAGGCTCTGCCTTGGATTTATAAACCTCAGGTATCACTGAAGATTCTTAAGATCGTACACATATGTTGAGACTCCTGCAAAACTGCAGTCAGATTCTTACTTCTTTCCATATTATAGGGATAGTTGCTAGATAATGAGCTGCTATAAACTTCAAATGTAATTCTGCAGAAGCAATAGAGATATTTGACATAAATTGCACTAAGACTCAAGCTTAAGGTTTTCTTTTTCATTGTTCCCCAATTCAGAACATCACAAACAGCTCACTTTTTTCTAAATAGGGCAAGGACATTTTCAGACTTGAAATTGTGATTATAACACCTGTGTGCTAAGCTCTGCACTGCATGAAATTTGAGATTGTTATTGCTAATGTTCAAAGCACAGAAAGTCTGAGTGGTGACTGTCTAGGATCAGCAAGTAGGCTCACCACAGTCAGTTTTTGGAGTTGAATTATTTGAAATTGGCAGGTGGTTTCTCTTTTTCCGTAGATTTCTTTCCCCTTTTCCTGACAGTGCATGTGTTTGGTGACCTCCACTGTTTATTTAGCTTCTGCATACATTCCTTAGGATTTGTTTTATGTGTGGTTTTTTGGTTGCTTATGTTTCTTGTTATGCTTGGCTACTACTAGAAGGAGTAGTGGTGGTGGTCTGCTTTGGGTCGGCAGTCAAAACAAACGTGATACTCATTTTGAATATCTGGCTTTGAGTTTTCATATAAAAATATAAGCACCATTTACATAAGTATATTGCTTGAATTGAATTTATTTTTTTTTATTCCTGACTTGTCCCTAAAGAAGTGCCAACAAACTCCAAAATTGCTTAAAGTGAGCATCAGAAGGAAAGAAAAGTGAAGAGTGAGGATAAGCTATGAACTGAATAATCAAATTTGAAATAAAGGAAACAAAGCCCAAATATGGTTTACTTTCCACATATCATTTGGAGATACTTCATTGTCTCTCATTTACACCTCCCTCCCCTTACCACCTTCTTTGTTGTTATTTACTAGCTCTGTTGTTAGAAAAGGATAATCATGTTTTATACCCCTCAATAACGCATACCGTGGGGCATGAGAAGTATGGGAATAAGAGAATAAAGAAATTAAAAATTAGAAGAGTTAAAAGGAATTTGTGAACAAAAGCTCTTCGCCTATTATTCACATCATCATTTTTAAAAGCACTAGCAGTAAAGTGTCAGAAAACGTTAACTTTTGGAATCAGTGTGTTTTGGAGGGCCTTTCTTGGATCCCTTCCTTCACTCTTGGCTTTCAGAACACTTTCCTCTCCTGGTGCTCTTCATTCGCCTCAGGCTGTTTGTTTTCTGTATCCTTTAGTGGCTTCTCTTTTTCTGCCCATTTATGAAATGTCCTCCTCCCCAGAGCACTGTCCTCAGTCTACTGCTCTTTTCTACAATCCAGGGCTTATCCACAGGTGATTTCATCCACCCTCACAGTGTCAGCTTCCTCTTACACATGAGTCAGTGACCCAAACTTTTCTATTTCCAAGTTGTGATCTCTGCACAAAGCTTCATTCTAGTTTATTACAGCTGTTTATGAGACATTTTCCATTAATGGTAGTTGGCACTTTAAATGCATCATTTATAGGGGTGCCTGGGTAGCTCTGTTGGTTAAGCATCTGACTTTGGCTTGGGTTATGATCTCACAGTTCGTGACTTGAACTTGAGTTCAAGCCCCATGTAGGGCTCTATGGTGACAGCACAGAGCCTGCTCTGGATTCTCCGTCTCCCTCTCTTTCCGCCCCTCCCCTGCCTGCTCTCACTCTCTCTCAAAAATAAATAAAACATTTAAATTGATCATTTATAAAATTGAACATCTTATGTTTCCCCAGAATAGTTTCTGGCCTAAAATCCTCTAAGTTCTAGAAACCTCGGAGTCATCTTTGATGACTATTTCTCTCATCATTGCCCATAATCATTGCCTATGCCCATCCAATCTGGCACCAAATTCATGTATGTAGGAGCCGCCATTCCAGTAGCATGAACTTTGTCATGTCTCACCTTGACCATTGCAGTTATTTCATACCTGGTCCCTTTGCTTCCATTTTTGATCCCCTCAATTGTGTGTGTGTATGTGTGTTTATATATATTCCTATTTACATCACTCCCTTGCTTAAGGAAACCTTCGGGGGTGAGGGATGGGCAAAATAGGTGAAAGACATTGAGAGGTACAGACCTCAAGTTATAAACAAATCACAGAGAGGAGAAGTAAAGCATAAGGAATATAGTCCATAATATTGGAATAACTTCATATGATGTCGAATGGTATTTGCACTTATTGTGGTGAGCATTTTGTAAGATACATAATTGTCAAATCTCTATGTTGTACACCTGAAACTACTATAATATTGTATGCCAAGTATTCTTTAATAAAAAAAAAAGGCGGGGGGAGAAAATCCTCAGTTGTTTACCTTCATCTTCAGGGTAGGAGCCACACTATTTAACGTCTCCTCCTTTGTTGCTTTAATGCCAGCTTACTCACCCAGCCTGATGTCTTCATACTCCCTGACTCAGAACTTAGTTTCCAGCCATCCTGTTTCTAGTTCCCCACACTACATGCTACTCCTTGCCATAGTATCTGTCTTTGCTCTGGCTATCCCCTACCTGGAAGAACCTCTCCTTATTCTATTTAAATCTCAATTAAATCTTTCTCTTTCAGAAAGAATTCCAGATAATTCTTCCCAACCAAGTTAGGTATCATTCTTCTTTGCTTCCACAAGAATATGATGAATGCATGTTACACTGTATTAAAATTATCTTTTAATATGTCTATCTCTCTTAAACTACTGTGAGCTCTTTGAGAACACTGGATTTTTCTTCTTTCAGTTCTCATCAGTTGACACAATTTGAGATGTAATAAATGCTCAATAAATATTTCATTTAAAGAAAGAGTATAGTTAATGAAGACTAAAATACGTTGAAGATTGTTCATTTTGCTTTTGGATTTTGCACATAAGAATTCTTTTTTTTAAATATGAAATTCATTGTCAAATTGGTTTCCATACAACACTCAGTGCTCATCCCAACTTAATAAAGCTTTTTTTTTTTTTTTTTTTTTTTTATCCCCAGTATTCAACTGGCCTCTCTTTAGCAGCTGGAATGATCATGTTTCTCTTTGCACCTTCTCCCTTTGGTGCCATCATGTCCTGTGACCTGCTTCTGTTCCATGCTGCCACTTGCATTGCCTGACCACAGACTCAAATTCCTGAGTGTAAGGCTCAGAGAACCAGAGCTGCCCCTACATCTTCCCTCTTCCATTGTTCCCTTTATAAATGTGCATTTAAATATTTTGAAGCTATCAGCAAATTTTCAAAAGGAAGAAGGGTCACTATGGCAAAATACACTTATGTAGTATGCAGTATTCCACCAGAATATATCAGGTTAAAGGAGTAGAGTAGAACTGCTAAAAAACAAGAAAGGAGAAATTTTCTTTTTTGATTTACTGCTTTCTGGACTTTCTGAACAGCTCATCCTTATTCTTGACTCTGTGATCACCTCAGAGCTCACTGCTGGTAACCTTCACTTACTGGTAAGTTTTAGAAAGGGTTTAAAAACAAAGTAAAAACTTTATATTCTATTTGCCATGCACAGGAATGTAGGAAACATCCATGATTGTAAAGTTGAAGGTCTGTCTTTATCATAAGACTTTAGTCTCAACTTTACAAGTTGATGTGTTGATGAGATGGTGATAAAAAGGAAGCAGATTTGGTACATTCGAATGCAATGAAGTTTTCAAAAGTGTGAAACTGGGATAGCTATAATCCTCCCTCCTTTCCTTTCCTTTCCTTTCCTTTCCTTTCCTTTCCTTTCCTTTCCTTTCCTTACCTTCCTTCCTTCCTTCCTTCCTTCCTTCCTTCCTTCCTTCCTTCCTTCCTTCCTTCCTTCCTAATGACATAATTTGCCAAAGGAAAACATTTTATTGAGATGTAATAATTTTATGAAATATAAAAGGCATTGAAATACTGGAAGTAATTGTGATGCTCAAGGTATTATGGCTTTTCATTGTCTTTGCTGCTTTGAGTTACTAAAACCTGAAGCTGTTCAAACTTTGTTTTGAAAGCAGAGTTTTGCTATCCTCATCACATCAAACTTAAAACAGTTACACATTATTCTTTATTAGGGTGTATGAATTTATAATATTTATAAGGATTATAGATAATCCTTAGTTGCAAGGAGTTTAGAGTTAAAATGTAGAGAATTTCTATACAATGTTGACTGTAGGGACCATGTCATGAACTGCCTTACAGGTGAAAGAAATTTTTGGTAACTTTTTTAAATGTTAGAAACAAACACAAAGTTCTTTCCTGGCTCTATACATGGCCTCTGTCTCTACTCTGACATCTCTCTTGTTCTCCCTATTGCCCTCTTATCTCCAGCTTGCTTTACAGTTTCTTTCTTACATTATTCTCTACTGTGAAATTTCTTCCTTCTGCTTGAAATGCTTTCTGCCTGTCTGCCCACAACCACCCTCCCAAATACACACAAACATATACCAGGCTAATTCCTATCCATCTTTCAGATTTGAACTGAAAGCACTGCCTTCTTTGGGAGCTTTCCTTAATACTCTAAACCAAATTGAGACCCTTTATAAAGATATTTCATGGTCCTTACCACTGTTTCTGATTATACATTGTGTGATTATTTGATTAATACCTTTTTTTAAGATCACAACACCTCCTATTCCCCCCACCTATTTTTTTCCTCCCTTGAAGGGAAGGGTCAATGTCCTTCACTATGTTCTTGTTTTCCTTAAAGTGGACCAAATATTACTATTCCTGTGCCTCTCACCTCCACCACCCAGAAAGTTCTTCTGTTTTTTAACTGTATTTATTTATCTGGAGATCAAGTGCACATGGGGGAGGTGCAGAGAGAGAGAGAGAGAGAGAGAATCCCAAGCAGGCTCCATGCTGTCACCGCAGAGCTCCACCCAGGGCTTGATCTCACACACTGTGAGATCATGACCTGAGCCGAAATCAAGAGTAGGATGCTACCTAGACACCCCAATTTTTTTCTTTAGTCATCAAGATCCAGTTCTTTCTCAAGGTTTAGTTTAAACATTATTGGCCCTTGACACTTTCCCTTGGTCCACACACACTCTGTCCAAGTTAACCTCTTTCTCTCTTCTGCATTCCTGTGTTTGCCCTTGTCATAGCACTCATTCTCTTCTGTCTCGTCTGTCTGATACATTTTTTTAACTCCAGTAAGTATCTTAAAGTCAGGGGTGATTAATCATTCTGCAGTGGACTTCCCCACAATTAAGTACAGTGTCTAATATGGCACGTTAGCCAACAAAAATTAATAAATAAGTGAAAAGCGTGATGCTCGCTCAACATGAGAAAGACTGATTGAATGATTGTCTTTGGGTGATGGGAGCTTTTGAATCTCGAGAATAGTGCTTTTCTATCCCCAATCAGTCCATTGATAAGTGCCCAGCCTGTCTTTCAGATCTCATTTCCCATCACCACATCACACTCCACAACAGCTAATCAAACCATTATATACATACCTTTATATCTCTGTCTTTGTTGGTCTGCTTTTAGGTCCAGGATGCCCTGCCTTAGTCTTGTATTTTTTCTTTATCAAAAAATCTCACTTCTAAATATTAGAAAGGCCTTGTGAGTATTACCCTCCTTGTGAAAAACCTCTTGATTTTCCCCTTTCATTTCCTCTTAGAATTTATTACTAAACTTATTGTTGTCCTACAACAATTGCTTGCTCCTTTCCTTAGGACTTATTTTATTCTAACTTGTAATTAGCTTATTGTATGTCAAAGCCATATTCTGTTCTAGTGGTGAACAGCTTTTCCTGTCTGTACACTATACAATGACTACTCTGCTGTTCGGGATATGATTTGCTGAAACAGCTCATGCGTAGTCAGGCTTACTAAGATCTGTAATCTTGGCTTCTTTATGGTATATGCATGGAGTATTAAGATAGATGAAGCCCCTTGAACTGATAAAGTCGAAAAACTTTAAAAGACCTAGCAAAAATTGTTAAATATGTTAAAAATAGCATAGTAAATAACTTCATATTGAACATTTCATGTAAAGCAAGTTTGTAAAACAAATGAATCTCTACTGGCTTGTTTCATAAACTCTTTAAAATGGGAGTTTGAAATGGCACTACTATATCATTCATAGATTAATACTGGGACTTTAAATTTTTCTTCTCATCAGATTTTGCTTAGATAAGGTTTTCCTTTTTCTAATTCTCTAGGATCCAATGCTCTCTCTTAAATTACAAACGTTCTGAGTTACCAGTAAAAATGTGTGTGTGTGTGTGTGTGCGTGTAGATGGAAAGATGTCATGTAAGCCTCCACAGGGATGCTCAACACCATGTAACAGAATGGTAGAAGAAAATAGAGGTAAACAAGGAAAACTATTACCCTCGATACCAGGCATTATGCTAGGTGCTCTGTCGTCATATTATAGTCCATCTTCATATTAACCCCAGAAAGGCCAAGCTTGGATTGTTTGAGACACTGAGTCTCAAGTTTATTAACAGTTACTAAATGTGAAACAGGGATTCAAATCTAGGTCTGTGTCATATAGAATTTGAAAAGATTTCTACCTAGGTTTTGTCTGGATGACACTGGTCTGCAAAACTGAATATCCATTTCCTGCCTTTAGATTCAGTAGCTTAAATACAGCCCCCCATTACTTGATCCAAACACAGAGGAGAGATTCGCTCCCAAAACCTTGGTACCAGAGCCGAGATAAAGCAGTAGACACAAAAGTCTGAGAAAGCGGCCCTGAGCAGGGCTGTAGAGGCCACAGTGGGAAGGAATGCATGGTCTACTTCTTAAGAGCTATCTTATTCTAACACAGGTGACACTAGTGTAACGGATATACTCAAAAATCTAGTTTGACGTTTAGTTAAACTTAAATTCTCCTAGAAGGAAAATTAGGCCCACAACCTTAAAAAGCTTCTTGTGAAGAAATGCCTCTTATCTGTACCCAAAATGAATGCAGACAGTTTTATTGCCCTCCCTTTCCAAATCACTTGCCAAAGAGGGAGCCCTCCCTTGCATACATTGAAATGACTCCAAACCACAAGAACCACCACCATGGTAGCATCTGGGATTCATGTGACAGATGCTGGCAAGTCTTTCTCCTCACAGTTCTGACACCATCTCAGCCAGAACTGTAGGTCTAAGTCAAAAACACCTCTCAGAGCCAATAATTTTACTTCAGCTTTAAGTCTAGAGCAGTAATTATGCATGATTAAACAGTACCTGATAGCCTGTCCCCAAACAACACACACACATACACATACACGCACACACGCACCCACCCCCCAAACACTGGCTGTCTTTTCCCTGAGCCACATCAATAGCCCTGTCTGCATCATTGCAGGCCTGCAGTGTTCTGCTTGAGAAGCCACAGACCCCGCACAGTTTCACCACCCTTTTTCACCACTCTCTCTTACGCACGTGTGTAAACTTCATCTTTCTGATGCAGAGATTGAGTAATAGCATCTGTGACACCTGATAGTGGAACTGTGCGATGCATTCTGTACATGTGACAAATTCCATAACAGAACAGCAGACTCTAGTGTGTAGGTTACCAAATAACTTTAAATAAAGTCCAAAACATATGACCGGGATTCTCAGAATTGCTTTTAAAATACTCAGATCTACACTATGACTACCATCTTACTTCAGCTAATACAAATATTCACTGAGAGGCCATGCACATCAACGAAATGAATTTGTTTAGAAAAACTTTTCTAGGGGCGCCTGGGTGGCTCAGTCGGTTAAGCGGCCGACTTCGGCTCAGGTCATGATCTCGCGGTCCGTGAGTTCCAGCCCCGCGTCGGGCTCTGTGCTGACAGCTCAGAGCCTGGAGCCTGTTTCAGATTCTGT
Organism: Panthera tigris; assembly: GCF_018350195.1. Lineage (NCBI taxonomy): Eukaryota > Metazoa > Chordata > Mammalia > Carnivora > Felidae > Panthera > Panthera tigris. The sequence continues at coordinate 131,661,192 of NC_056661.1, forward strand.
GTCTCCCTCTCTCTGACCCTAACCCCGTTCATGCTTTGTCTCTCTCTGTCTCAAAAATAAACGTTAAAAAAAAAAAAAAATTAAAAAAAAAAAAAAAAAAAGAAAAACTTTTCTATGGCTTAATATTAGACCCATATAAATTCTCTATACGTGTAGCATAACAAATGCCCTATCTCTCACAGGGCTATTCTTCTCATTGTAAACCAGTTACAGCTAAACTCAGACTCTGATTTATTTTTATTGATTTCAAATAAACTAAAGCTTACACTTCAACCCAATTGAAAATCCTAGAAAATAGCACATGATCAGTAACAGTATATAAGATTTAGTGGTTGTTGGTTAGGGAATTTTTACCAAAAGATCTGCTATAAACCACTACAGACCTTGTTGCTGCCATAACTTTACAATTAAATATTCAGGGAGTTTTCCAATATGTGCAGGTAATCTGCTATTTATCCACATAATGTCATTGCTTGAGCCTTTTTGCCCATTAGTCTATCATATATTCTGATATTTCTTCCCAACCAACATCTCTTGGTTTGCTCTGATACTCCGTTTCCCACTCTATTATCTTTCACTTGCTTTAAGGGCATATGAATAAGTCACTGGTGAGGTGACTGGGGTTCTTGCTCTAAAAAGAATTATCAGAAACTTGAAAATATAACCTTTCAGAAAAGAGTCCTGTTTGTTTGAGCCCAACAAAGTGAGCATGAAAACTGGTTTTTCTCCCTATTATCTAACTCAGGCAAGACCTTCAGACCACGATAAAACATGCATCCATCCATCTTCCATTCACTTGTTCAGTCATTTATTCACTTTTCATATGCTCATAGAACACTAGAAATCAATATTCAAGTCGTGTAGAATGCATCATATATTTATTTTTAATATTTAAGAACGTGCCTATTATTTGTCCACAAACATGCATCAATTTTGCAGTTCAGAGGTTACCAACAGTTTTACAATCTTCAGTCTTTAAATTTTAATGAAGTCCTCCATAAGCTCTGAACAGTTTGTGACATCACAGTTCTAGGTTTGGATGTCAAGTTTTAAGTCATTTTTCATTTGAAAATAGGCAAGCCCGCATAAATGTAAAAGAATGGAAGTTCTATGTAGATGTATCTGCCCCTTCGTATGTCTCTCTGATAACCAGAAATAGGCAGAATGGATCTTACTATAAAGGTCCTCTGAACATGACTATAAGAGAAATTAAATGAAATAACTTTTGTTTTGTTTGTTTGTTTTGCGTTATCCCAAAGAAATTGAAGAGAAATGTCTGTCTTGGTGCCTTCAAAGTAAGATATTTTGAGAATATTTAAAAGTCACACAGACTACTTAAAATAGCAAGAATACTTTCCCATTAATATCTGAAAAAATTTTTGATATTTGCACAATTTTCAGAAGAAGAGATTTGGAAGAGAAAAGAGATCTTAAATTTCCATTCAAAAATCAGATTAGAAGCATCTGTTCTAAATGCTTAAAAAATGTCTAGCTAATTTCCTTTAATTTTTAAATAGGAAAACTGAGGCCCAGAGAGTTTAAAAGACATGACTCAAAGCATATATCTTCATTGTGATTAAATAGATTTTAAAAAATCAAATCGCATAACTTCTTGACAATTTAATATAATAGATTGTCCCTCACAGCCAGTTTTGTTCCAGGATTGTTGGGAAAGTTGGGTATTTTTTTTTCAGCATACACCAGAGTGTTGCTCAGCATTTAACACTTCTTATTCCTAATAATAAAGAGCTAGAGGTTTTTCTTTAGTTAATCCTCTCAGTATGCTGTGACAAGTATATTTTTAAAAGGCCTGAACTGTACCTTATCACAGAATAAGGGGAACTGTATTTCCATGTAGCACCTCTTAGTAGGAAAAACACTAAACATACAGAAATAATGTAGGAAAAATGTTCATAGGTTAAAAATAATAAATATACTCAAAACAAGCATAGACCTGTGGGGGGATTGGGGACGGGATGGGGGGGAGAAACTTGCATCTGCTTACCTTAATTAAGATAGAAGATAATCTGCCAGTCATTTTCTGAAAGACACTGGCCCAAAGTACTTCTAAAAATCTTCTGTGTCTCAATGGCAAGGGTTCTAAGGGAAACAGGTATCCTGAGTTCTAAAACCACAGTATATTTATACCTAGACATTTATGAGGTATTGCAGTTGGCAGGCCTCAAGAAGGAAATACAGTAAAACATTTTTTAAAATGAAGAGCATCTAAAGAAAAATAGCTAACATTATTAAGATGCTAGAGAGACTTTTATAAAGATGGAGACTGAGCCAAAGATATGTTACCATAGCCCATAATAATGAGTGATATAAATATGTTGATGGGGGATCTCACCAAATTCCATAATACATGAACCTTTTTTGGCATCCTGGGTCTCTTTTATAGCCAAATAAATAAAAATCTTTATTATTAAACAGGTAATTACAAAACTTATTTTGAATTATGGCCCAACTTGAGAATAGATTCAGAAGGAATTTAAATAAATACATGAATGAGGGATTAAGAATTGATTGTTATGGTCATATAGAAAAGTTGACATTATTGAGAATTGAAGGACTGGGTCTAGTTTATCTTTCTTATGCTCTTCCCAAGAAAGGTGAGAGTGAACTCATGTCATCGATGGAACAGCAATTCATACCACATTTGAGGTTTTAAGTTGGCATGACTCTCAGCGCTGTGCTCTGTCTCCTTGCATTTAGACCTGATTCAGTAGGGTTCTGCTAGGTGTGGCCACAAGGGAATAAATATGAATAGCAGTGATAACCCTGGCTGGATGCAACGTTGATAGATCAATAAAAAGGCATATAGACCCTTATATAGACATATGGATCTATATGCCTTTTTATTGATCTTCCTGTCTTCTCTCTTTGTAAATGAACCTACCCATCACTACTTTCAGTGTGATACATTGGTGACTTGTCTGTGCTTCTCCCTTCCCCCATTTACAAAATTAGGCTGTATTTTGTAAAATGTTGTGGATCAGTATCACATCATATAAAAATAGAAGATTGGGGCGCCTAGGTGGCTCAGTTAACATCGGACTCTTGCTTTAGGCTCAGGTCATGATCTCACAGTTCGTGATTTCGAGCCCCATGTCGGGCTCTGTCCCAAGCGGGACCTGCTTGGGATTCTCTGTCTCTTCTGTCAAAAATAAATAAATAAATAAACATTAAAAAATAGAAGATTAATATATCTATATCCTCAAGTAAGCATTTAGAAATTTTCTTATAGGGGAACAAACCAAGTTCCCAAAGTAGTGTTTACCCATGTTCTGCTGTTTTGTATGCTACAGTGACTAGTTTAAAAATGCATCATAAACAATAAGGCTTCTTTCCTTTTCTAAGTAAAACAAAACAGAAAAGTAGATGCCGATTAATATTTTTTCTTTTGTAAACATGGGCTTGTTCCTTTCTAAACAGATTTCCAGTATTGTTCCCCCACCTGCCACTGCTAGGTTTTATCTCTTTGAAAATACAATTGGATTTTGTAAAAAAGTAGGCTATTTGTAAGGATCTATGAGTCCTGGGCATCATTGCAAATAGTACTTAAGAAGTATCCTTGTGGTCTGACATCAGCAGTGTATATCAATAGATTTTTCTTGGGAAAATCTCACAGAAAACATGGTAAGGTTTTCACAGTGAAAATTATGCTTTTATTCCCCAACAGAGGAGTCTTAGCTAGTAGATATTCCTGTATATGGGAGCACAGTTTGGGAAATATTGGTAGAGAAATTAAAAGAAAAATGAAATTATTTTAATTATTTTAATTATAAAATCTTAGATGGAAGGCCTTATAGGTAAGATTTTGTAAAGTTGTTGCCTTTTAATTTAGTCAGAAACAAATCTACATAGAAAAGTTTTCTTAGAAGATCAGAAATAAACATTTTACCACTACTGTCCTATGGGTTACCACAGTAATTTACTAACTGTTACTTCATGAGTTGCCTAATAGCTTGTCCCTTGTTTGCATTAGACCTTCTATCTGACTAATGGGATTGTCCTTATTTTTCAGCCACAATATTTTGGTCATTCTGAATATTACTAAATTCTTCCATTTGCCTTCAGTTATTTCATATTTAAATTAGAATGAAATCTACGTCTCTCCCTAGTTTTTGCCATAGGAATAATATCCTCTTATTAAATTTTGGATTTTAATCAGCAGTGAATAATAAAGTCACATTTGAGAGAATCTTGGTCACTTTACCACCAAGTTATGTGTCTTCCTCAAACTTGAATTCAAGACAGCTGGAAAAGGTTGATAGCCCCCCCATTGTTTTTTAAGTTTTGGTTTTGTGTTTTTTATCATTGTCTGCCTCAAAGTAATGAACACCCATTTGAACTCTTGCCAAGGGTGACCTTTGTTTCACCTGTTCCCTCCTCCCATCTACATCATTGTCATCATCATCTTACAATATTTATTGACTTCTTACTTTATTCTAAGAGATGTTTTAAGTATTTTTCGTGTATTAATTTATTTAATGCTCACAATAACCTGGAGGGTAAGAGTAGGTATATTCCCTAAATTGCAGATGAGACAGTTGGGATGAGTGATTAACCTTCCTAAGTGGTAGGAAGTTACCACATTCTAAGTGGTAAAGCATAGATTCATATCCAGGCATTTTGACCTCAAAACCTACACTGTTACTTACTATTCCATTTGTCTCCCGTAAATTTGCTACATATCTCCTTATATCATACATTTATTTTCTTATATGGTCTTTATGTCAAAATGCTTGTAGTATATACTATATATACAATGCATGTGTATATAGTAATAAACATAGGCATAGATGTAGATGTATACACTTTTTGGCAGTACTTGGAAAAAGGCTGGTCATGATGATCTTTTTGATACCCAGGATCATAGGCCCACCTATGAGAAATTGCTCCAGAGAGTTGACAGTGATCATTAGAGAATCACTGTACACATTCGTAAGTCTCCAAGTAAATACCAGGATGTGGATAAAACTTTTAACTCCCAGTATTCTCTAGCTCTGGATAATGATTGTGGTTGAAAATTAATTTAACTTTATCTAATAATGAGAAGTAAAACTTACACGAAAGCATTTCATGTCTTGTGGATGAATCTGTAAGTGTTGTCGGAAACAACCTTTTATTCATAATCTAATTTTCTTTCCAACTCTGAGGATATGTTGATATAGATTATTTTAATTCAATAACAAGTTTGAAATAGGACACTAACCTTAGTCGTTGCACAGATACAAAATTACAATTAACATCTTTATCTTGGAGTTTTATAGATAAGCTTTCTACCACCTCCCCTTTCCATCATATCCATAGTTTAAATGACTTGTACCTCTTTTTAAAGTTATTTTACAAACAATTACAGAGAAATAACTTAGCTGTATTTTTTGGTAATCTTTCAAAAGCTTAAAGACCTTTAAATCTCTGTTTATAACCTAACCAGACCTGAGAAATGTTGATAGTATCTAATCCTGTATACCCAGTCTAACTATAATAAACATTGGGTCACAATAAACAGTCAGAGTCTAGGAGATGTATGCATCAATGTAGAATTACAAAAACAAGCCAAGAAATGTACTTCAAAGTGTGACAGATTCAAATAGCCTCTGCTAGAGGAATGGGGCAAGTAAAGATTCTCCCCTCAGAAGAACAACCTGTATCATTCTAAAGAGTCAGAAGTGAGGAAAGATGGGGCATTAATGTACACTTCACTATTCTCTACTGCCTCTCAGCAGTTAGCACCCTGCTTCTCTGCCTTTATTAAAGCCAAGTTCAAGCCCCCTCGAGGAAACTTTCAAGAATACCTGATCCCCTGGCTTAGGTTAACTCATACTAGGACTATTCTTTGCAGTTCATCTCATATAAAGATTGTGTGTATCAAAATAATATGTTTAGAAGTTATGTAACCCCTTAGCTCGTAAGGCTTGGGCTGTATTCCTGGTAGTCCCCTTATCTGAGAAGTTTTCTGCTTTTATTGATGTTTAATCTTGAAAACGTTCCAGGCCTGTTCCAAAAGAGGAGTCAGTTTGGCTTGGGTTCTGATTTTAACTTACTCGCCATTGATTGCCCTAGTTTCTTAGTCACATATTACTCCTAGCTGGCAGGGTCCCAGAACTACATGCAGTACTCCAGAAATTAAATCCCATTAGTACTCAATATAACAGGAGGATCAAGAGGGAGGGATTGTCCTGAATTTCCTACTTGTTGTGCTGCTATTTTTGCATTGCGATATCATGCATGCTTGAACTAGTGATTGAAGGGAAAATCATTCTAATAGGCATTGGCAGTTAGCCCAGAAGTCTTACTCCATTCTTTGAGCAGTGTTAACAGGTGAATCCTCTCCATCTTATAGAGGCTAGTAAAAATTGTCGTTAGAATTTAGTTTTCAAAATTATAATTCTGTATTCTTTGTTTTCTTTTTAAAAACTAAAAGTAGCAGTTTGCTCAGTTAGGCCATATTTTGGTTTTCTACTGAAGGTAATTTGAGGTTCTAGGAAATATGTAGAACGTTGATCACACTTTCCATAAAAATTTTTCTTACCAATCTAATCCCACCTGGATTGGCATTAAAGCTACATGTTGTTCTGTATGTTTGGAAAATATAAACATGAGAGTGTGGAAAAAGTGTATCTTGATTGTGATGAAATAGAATATACCAAAATTCTCAGAGGTTTGCCTCTTTGTCTCTCACTTTTAATCTTTTGGAAAATAGTGTTGCTTTTTTGTTCTCCATATCACCTACTCTTAACTTACTGTATAGAAGAAGCACATATAAATATAAATATTTTAGGGGTGCCTGGGTGACTCAGTCAGTTAAGCCTCTGACTTCAGCTCAGGTCATGATCTCATGGTCCGTGGGTTCAAGCCCTGCTTGCGTTGGGCTCTGTGCTGACAGCTCAGAGTCTGGAGCTTGCTTCAGATTCTGTGTCTCCTCTCTCTCTGCCCCTCCCCTGCTCATTTTCTCTCTCTCTGTCTCTCAAAAATAAACATTAAACATATATATGTATCATTAAATACACACACATGCATATATATATATATATATACATATATATAGATACATATATATAGATACATATATATAAATAAATAACTGTGTTTACACCTCACTAGCACATATGATCAATTTGGTACATCAAGTTGAAACATCAGTTTTTGAAAAAAGAGTTAAAGAAAAAAGAAAAAAAAATGACTATTGGTTAATCAATAGGCAATAATAGTCAAACCAATGTAGACATAGCTTTAATGTTGTCTCTCACAGATAATTTTTGTAAAATTTATGATAGAAAAGAATTTCAACATCCCTAGACTGAAATTTCTTATCCAGAGTTTTTTATTCTACTTTTTCCCGTCCCCATGATTTTGTAAAATTTGCTGCGTTGCGAAAGTTTCATGTGATAGACTTCTGAGATCACAGAAATCTTTAGAAATTGAATTCCATGGACTAAATGGAAACTTTGTAGATATTACATCATTTTCTCCCCCAAATTAGTTCTTATTTTTCCTTACCTATCTCTTACATATTTTCCACTCAATTGGGCTGGCATGAAATCATCCTATATTTTTTTGCACTTACCCCGGCTCCTTAAAGAAACAGCCACTAGGCTACATTTTCTATCAGAATATCAGTAATTCCACCCTTCAGTTCCACTGCCATGCAATTCATTCCTTCAGGTCTGGGTTGTTGTACAGCTTATCTCCATGCTTCCGGTTTGGGTTTTGGTCCTTACTCTCCAATCTTGCCTATCACCTGTATCATCTTAAACTATTACTTTCATGATATTTAATACTTCGCTCAAAAATCTGAAAGTCTCCAACATATTTATAGATTAATTCCAAACTTTTTAATAATGTGTTCAATTCTACTTAGTGTATCTGAAATAAAATTTGCTTCAGGAAGTTTGAATATGCTAGTCCCCAACATGGGGTATTTATGTTTTTCAACCCTATCCATATAACCCAACTCAAGACTCATAATTTTTATGAATCCTGACCATTTCATCTGGATGACATCCTTCCCTTATTAAGCTTCCCCTGTATTTGATATTGCTCTCATTCATTTAGCACTAGATACTGCGTTTATAAAACCATTCATATCTATATATCTTGTCTCCTTAACAAAATACATAAATGCTTTGAAATCAGTGGCCATGTCTGAAGAGTGCTTTAACATGTGCTGGACACATAGTAGTTGTTCAATAAATATTTTCTAAGTGAATGAACAAATCTATAATTAGGATTATAATGGGACATTTTAATGTAATTAAATTAGATGTGCTTTTTAAAAAACAATAAAGCAGCCCTGGAACATCCTCTCCTTATTATAATTAAAGTTGAATTTACTGGTCTACTTCTTCTAGTACTATTATCTAAGACATGAGAGCCTGTCAAATTCCAACTTAATTAAGCTTTAAATGCACTTTAAAAGTTAAGGATATAAATCACACTGGAATAAAATAACTGTCTTTCTTAATGTTATAGAAGTCCATGTTATTTATAATGTTTGAAAGCTTTTGGGTAATAGTTTTTTCTTGCAGGAAGAAATGACCCGATTTTCTTTTTTTCAATTTTTTTGTTAATGTTTATTTTTGAGAGAGAGAGAGACAGAGCATTAGCTGAGGAGGGGCATAGAGAGAGGGATATGTAGAATCTGAAGTAGGATCCAGGCTCTGAGCTGTCAGCACAGAGCCCAACATGGGACTTGAACTTACAGACTGAGATCATGACCTGAGCCAAAGTCAGACGCTTAACCCACCGAGCGACCCGGGCGCCCCTGAAATGCCCCATTTTCAAAAGTAACTTTTATTTATTTAGCTTTTTATTACTTATTTTAGTGCTTATTTATTTTTGAGATAGAGACAGAGTGCAAACAGGGGAGGGGCAGAGAGAGAGACAGAGAGAGACAGAGAGAGACAGAGAGAGAGAGACAGCATCTGAAGAAGGCTCCAGACTCTGAACTGTCAGCGCAAAGCCCAATGTGGGGCTCAAACCCACAAACTACAAGATCATGTCCTGAGTCAAAGTCATATGCTTAATCGACTGAGCCACCCAGGTGCCCCTCAAAACTACCTTTTAAAATAATTTTCATAAAACCTTATAAAGTGTTGATTTGGATCTTTTTGATTGCAGTGACATTTTTTTTTAATGTGAGAATCTATTTGACAAATAAGTGCACCAGCACTGACATCTTTTAAGAGTGTATTACAAATGTACTGTGTCCTACTGATACACCAAAAATCAATAAAAGTTGTGTGTTTGTGTTTGAATTTTTGAAATTTGGTTTTATTTTCCATACAGTTGCTACTAGAAACCAGAAAGCTAAAGCACACTTGTTTTAATGTTCTAATTCATAAGTAATACTGCTATTATTAATTTTGAAATATAATACAGTGGCCAAATAACTAGTATATCCTTTATACAAATCCTGTATCCTGTATACACTAACAGGATTTGCCAAAAATGAATAAAAGTCTTTCTGAGGTCAGTAAACTCTGATGTATTAACAACTGTATGAAGATGAAGTGACTTTAAAACATTCATTTCAAAATAATAATAATAATGACATTTATTATTGACATTTTTGGAAATAAAATGGTGATTTAATATAAATTTGACATAGAGTGGTTTTATTTTTTATAATTAATTTTTTCTTAAGAAACCATACCCCAATTGCATCTGATAAACTCTTAGTATTGTCATTATTAACCAATGACCATTTGTAGTTGATAACATTTTGTACTTTTAGAAAGTATCTTTTAGATAACACAATTTGTATTAATAGGGAAATATTCGTCAGAATCATTATTCATTCTACCTCAGAAGGAAGCTAACTGTAGAGAATAGTTTTAAGTTATTATATAATTGTATAGAATTTTCCGTTTGCTTTATAATGGGTATTGGTTAAAACATTATCAAAGGTAAGATGCTATGGTCTCTGGATTTAAATAAGAGTCTAGTTTTTATGAAGAGAGATGGGTAATTTTTATTTGGAAAAAGTCTCATTAACATATATGAATTAATGCACATTTGGAAATCATGTAATATTATTAATGTAACTAGTACTAAACTTTAAAAACATTGTAAAATATATTTGTTTAGCACCAAATTCCCAATTTAAAATTTTTGAAATTGAAAATAATTGAAGGGCGCCTGCGTGGCTTAGCCAGTTAAGTGTCCGACTTCGGCTCAGGTCAGGTCATGATCTCACAGTTTGTGAGTTTGAGCCTCACATCGGGCTCTGTGCTGACAGCTTGGAGCCTGGAGCCTGCTTCAGATTCTGTGTCTCCTTCTCTGTCTGCCCCTCCCCACTTTGTGCTCTGTCTCTCTATGTCTCTCAAAAAATAAATAAACAAAAAAAAAAGAACAAAAAAAAAAGAAAAGAATTGAAAGATGTTACTTTCACTTAACATACTTTACAATTCAATCTCAATTGATCTCTTTAAAAGATCATCAGAGTTTTCTAAAATATGTTTTAAATTGTATTTACATATTAAAAAACTTCATTCTTACATGTGGGTTGAAATAACCTATATCGAGCTAACTTTCAATTCGGATACAACACCAGAGATACTCTCTAAAGCACCAGGACACTACATGACCTCTTCATCAGGCCATTATTTTCAGGAGCAGGAGATATAACTGGCCTTTCTAAGAATGCAGAGACTTAGACAAAACGCCAAGATGCAGGAGTTTATCCCCATTGAAAGAACAAGATAAGGCCACAGCCAGAGATCTAAGTGACACATATATAAATAACATGCCTGATGGAGAATTTAAAGCAACAATCATAAGGATACTCACTGGGCTTAAGAAATGAATAGAAGACATCAGGGAGACCCTTATCACAGAGATCAAAGAGTTAAAAAATAATCAATCAGACATGAAAAATGCAATAAATGAGATTGGAAATAGGATTGATGCAATGAACAGCGGGCTGGAAGAAACAGAGGAATGAATTAGTGATATAGAAGATAAAATAACGGAAAATAACAAAGCTGAACAAAAGGGAGGAGGAATTATGGAACACAAGAATACACTTAGGGAACTCAGTGACTGCATCACACGTAATAATAACATTCTTATTATAGAATTCCTGAAGAAGAAAAAGAAGGGGAGCAAAAAAATTATTTCAAGAAATAATAGCAGAAAACTTCCCTAATCTGGGCAAAGGAGACAGACATCCAGCTCCAGAGGCACAAAGAACTCCCATCAAAATAAACAAGAGCAGGCCAACACCATGACATATTGTAATTAAATTTGCAAAATATAGAGAAAAAGAAAAAATGTTTAAAGCAGCAAGACAAAAGAAGTCCTTAACTTTCAAAGAAAAACTCACAAGCCTAGCTGGAGATTTCTCAACAGAAACTTGGGAAGCCAGAAGGGAGTGGCAAGATATATTTAGAGAGCTGAATGGGAAAAATCTGTAGCCAAGAATACTCTATTTAGCAAGGCTATCATTCAGAAGGAAAAGATCAAGAGTTTCCCAGATAAACAAAAACTAAAGGAGTTTGTGACACTAAACCAACCCTGCAAGAAATAATAAAGAGGACTCTTTAAGTGCAAAGGAAAGACCAAAAGTGACAAAGACAAGAAGGGATAAGAGAAAATCTCTAAAAATAATGACAAAACAAGTAATAAAATGGCAATAAATACGTATCTATCAATGATTACTTTGAATGTAAATGGACTAAATGCTCCAATCAAAAGACATAGGTGTCAGAATGGATTAAAAGAAAAAAAAAGACCTATCTATATGCTGCCTGAAAGAGACTCCTTTTAGACCTAAAGACAACTGCAGATTGAAAGTGAGGGGGTGGAGAAACACGTATCATGCAAAGGAATGTTAGAAGCAAACTGGAGTTGCAATACTTTTATCAGACAAACTAGAGTTTTAAAACAAAGACTGTAAAGAGACAATAAAGTGTACTATATAATCATAAAGGGGACAATCCAACAAGAAGATATCATGATTGTAAATATTTATGCACCCAACATGAAGCACCCAAATATTTAAAACAATTGACAACAAACAAAGAAACTAATTAATAATAAGAAAGTAATAGTAGGGGACTTTAACTCCCCACTTACATTAATAGACAAATCAACTGAACAGAAAATAAACAAGGAAAAAATGGCTTTAAATGACACACTTGACCAGATAGACTTAGCAGATATATTCAGAACATTCCATCCTAAAATAGCAGAATACATATTCTTTTCAAGTGCACATGGAACATTCTCAAGAATAGATCACATATTAGGTCACAAAACAAACCTCAACAAATACAAACAGATTTAAATCATGCCATGCACCTTTTCTGACCATAACACTCTAAAACTAGAAATAAACCACAAGAAAAAAAAATTGGAAAGACCACCAATACATGGAGGTTAAACAACATGCTATTAAACTATGAATGGTTCAACCATAAAATCAAAGAAGAAATAACAAAAAAAAATCAAAACAAATGAAAATGGAAAACAAAGTGATCCAAAACCTTTGGGATGCTGCAAAAGTGGTCCTAAGAGGGAAATATATAGCAATACAGGTCTACCTCAAGAAGCAAGAAAAATCACAAATAAACAACCTAAACTTAAACCTAATGGAGCTGAAAAAGAATGACAAACAAGGTCTATAGCCAGCATCAAGAAGGAAATAATAAGGATCAGAACATAAGTAAATGATATAGAAACTAAAACAAACAAACAAACAAACAATACAACAGATCAATGAAACCAGGAGCTGGTTCTTTGAAAAAAATAATACACTTGATAAACCTCTCTCTAGACTTAACAAAAAGAGAAAGGACCCAAATAAATAAAATCACAAATTAGAGAGAAGAAATAACAACCAACACCACAGATACATGCAATTATAAGAGAATATTACAGAAAACTATGTGCCAACAAATTGGACAACCTAGAAGAAATAGACAAATTCCTACAAACATATAAACTACCAAAACTGTTACAGAAAGAAATGGAAAACTTGAACAGACTGATAGCCAGCAAAGAAGTTGAATCAGTAATCAAAAAACTCCCAGCAAACAGAAGTCCAGGGCCAAATGGCTTCATAGGAGAATTCTACCAAATATTTTTAAAACAAGAGTAGCACCTTCTCTTCTCAACTAATCCAAGAAATAGAAAAGGATGGAAAACTTCAAAGTGGTTATATGAAGCCAGAATTACCCTGATGTGAAAACTAGATAAAGATCCTGCTAAAAAAGAGAACTATAGGCCAATATCCTTTTGAATATGGACGCAGAAACTCTCACTAAAATGAATTCAATGATACATTAAAACAATCATTCACCATGATCAAGTGGGATTTATCCTGGGCTGGAAGGGTAGTTCAGCATTCTCAAATCAGTCAGTATGATACACCACATTAATAAAGGATAAGAACCATATGATCATTTCAATAGATGAAGTGCAGAAAAAGCATTTGACAAAGTACAACATCCATCCATGATAAAAACCCTCAACAAAGTACATGTAGAGGGAACATATCTGAACATAATAAAGGCCATATATGAAAAACCCACAGCTAATATCATCCTCAATGGGAAAAAAACAGAGGTTTTCCTCCATGGTCAGGAACAAGACAGGTATGTCTACTCTTACCACAGTTACTTAACATAGTACTGGAAGTCCTAGCCACAGCGGTCAAACAACAAAAGGAAATAAAAGCCATCCAAATCAGCCAAAAAGAAGTCAAACTTTCACTACTCGCAGACAACATGATACCATGATACTCTATATAGAAAACTCAAGACTGCATCTAAAGACTACTAGCACTGATAAATGAATTCAGTAAAGTCACAAGGTACAAAATCAATGTATAGAAATCTATTGCATTTCTATACACCAAGAATGAAGCTGCGGAAAGATAAGTGAAGGAATCAGTCCCATTTAAAGTTGCACCCAAACCAGTAAGATACCCAAGAATAAACCTAACCAAAGAGGTAAAAGATGTGTACTCTGAAACCTATAAAACATGGATGAAATAAATTGAAGATGTCACAAAGAAATAGAAAAACATTCCATGCTCATAGATTGGAAAAACAAATATTGTTAAAATATGTATACTACCCAAAGCAATCCACAGATTTAATGCAATCCCTGTCAAAATACCAACAGCATTTTTCACAGAACTAGAACCAACAATCCTAAAATTTGTGTGGAACCACAAAGGACCCCCAATAGTCAAAGCAACCTTGAAAAAGAAAAGCAAAGCTGGAGGCATCACAATTTCAGAGTTCAAGTTATATTACAAAGCTGTAATAATCAAAACTGACAGAAGAATTGACACCTAGATCAATAGAACAGAATAGAAAACCCAGAGGTGAACCCACAACTATATGGCCAATTAATCTTCAACACAGCAGGCAAGAATATGCAATGGGAAAAAGACAGTGTCTTCAACAAATGGAGTCGGGAAAACAGGACAGCAACATGCAAAAAAGTGAAACTGGATCACTTTCTTACACTGTACACACACAAAAATAAATTTCAACATGGATTAAAGAGCTAAATGTGAGACTTGAAACCATAAAAATCCTAAAGGAGAACACAGATAGTAACCTCTTTGACACTGGCTGTCATAACTTCTTTCTAGATGTTTCCTGAGGCAAGGGAAACAAAAGCAAAAATAAACTATTGGGACTTTTGTAAAGTGAAGGAAACAATCAACAAAACTAAAAGGCAACCTAGGGAATGGGGGAAGATATTTGCAAATGACATACCTGATAAGAGGTTAGTATCCAAAATACATAAGTCAACACCCAAAAAATGAATAATCTGATTAAAAACTGGGCAGAAGACATGAGTAAGCGTTTTTCCAAAGAAGACATACAGACACATGAAAAGATGCTCAACATCATTCATCATCAGGGAAATACAAATCAAAATTACAGTGAGATATCACTTCAGACCTGTCAGAATGTCTAAAATCAACAACACAAGACACAACAGGTGCTGATGAGGATAGGGAGAAAGGGGAACCCTCTGGAACTTTTGGTGGGAATGAAAACTTGTACAGCCACTATGGAAAACAGTATGGAGTTTTCTCAAAAAGTTAAAAATAGACCTACCCTACAATCCAGCAATTGCACAACTAGGTATTTACCCAAAGGATACAAAAGTACTGATTCGAAGGGGTACATGGACCCAGATGTTTATAGCAGCATCATCACCAATAGCTGAATTATGGAAAGAGCCCAAATGCCCACCAACTGATGAATGGATAAAGAAGAAGTGGTATGGGTATACAATGGAATATTACTCAGCCATCAAAAAGAGTGAAATCTTACCATTTGCAACTACATGGATGGAGGTAGAGAGTATTATGCTAAGTGAAGTAAGTCAGTCAGAGAAAGACACATACTGTATCATATGATTTCGCTCATATGTGGAATCTAAGAAACAAAGCAGATGGGGACACCTGGGTGGCACAGTTGGTTGACAGTCCAGCTTCGGCTCAGATCATGATCTTGCAGTTCGTGAGTTCAAGCCCCACATCATGCTCACTGCTGTCAGCCTGTCAGCACAGAGTCTGCTTTGGATCCTCTGTTCCCCTCTCTCTGCCCCTCCTCCACTTGCACTCTCTCCAAAATAAATAAATATTTTTAAAAAAGAAGCAAAACAGATGAACATGGGGAAAAAAGCAGAGAGGCAAATAAGAAAACAGACTCTTAACTATAGAGAACAAGCTGAGAGTTGCTGGAGGGAAGGTGGGTAGAGGGATGAAATAAATGGGTGATAGGTATTAAGGAGGGCACTTGTGGTGATCACTGGGTGTTGTATGTAAGTGATGAATCACTAAATTCTACACCTGAAACTAGTAATATGGTGTACGTTACCTAGCTGGAATTTAAATAAAAACTTGAAAGAAAAAATAAACCACATCAACAAATATCAAAAAAAAAAAAATGTTACTGCGGTTTTATTTGTAGGAGTAAAAAAATACAGTACTGAATAAATTACAGTATATTCCTAAAACAGAATACAATATAGTCTTTATAATTATAGAGCTATGTATCTAATACCTATTTTCAAATTGTAAAAATCAGGTAGCCCAGCAATGTCCATTTTATTGGTAAATAAATACATGTTTGTATGTGAATTAAAATCATAAGGAATAATACACAAGAAAAATATAGAACTGCCCTACTGTCCAGCAATTGCACTACCGGGTGTTTAGCCAAAAAATACAAAAATACGAATTCAAAGGGACACATGCACCGCAATATTTTAGCAGTATTATCTGCAATAGCCAAATTATGGAAACAGCCCAAGTGTCCATTGACTGATGAATGGATAAAGAAAAAGTCGTTTATATGTACAATAGAATATTCCTTAGCCATAAAAAAGAATGAAATCTTGCCATTTGCAAGGACACGGATGGAGCTAGAGAGAATTATGCTAAGCAAAATAAGTCAGTCCGAGATAGACAAATACCATATGATTCACTCATGTGAAATTTAAGAAACAGAACAAATGAGCAAAGGGGAAAAAAACAGAGGAAGGCAAACCAAAACAGAGTGTTAAGTATAGAGAACAAACTGATGGTTACCAGAGGGGAGGGGGTCAAGGGATGGGGTTAAGGAGTGCGCTTGTGATGAACACCGGGTGATGTATGGAAGTGTTGAATCACTATATTGTACACCTGAAACTAATATTGCACTGTATGGTAACTAAATGGAATTTAAATAAAGACATAAGATAAAAACAAAAAAATTAAAAATATACGAATTTATGCACAATTAAGAATTATGCAATATTTAATGTAATTAGTACTAAACCTTAAAAACATTATAAAATATATTTGTCTACCCCAAATTACCAATTTAAAAACTTTGAAAATGAAAGGAATTGAAAGACGTTACTTTTACTGAACATACTTTACAATTCAATCTCAATCAATGTCTTTAAAAGATCAACATTGGATTTCTGTAAAACATGTTTTAAATTTGTTACTTACATATGTAAAAAAAAAAAAACCCTCTACATTCTTACATGTGGTTTGAAATAAACTATATCAATCTAACTTTTAACTTGGATAATTGCAAACACAAAACTTAATATTGTTAGATTTTATAGAACTTCTGTAGTAGAATTTGAAATGCTAAGAACACTCAGTATCAAAAGAATCCTAGAAATACCATGTTTTATGAAGTTTATCAGTCTTCAATTTCTCTTAAAGTAAAGCACTCTTATTAAAACTCTGTTGCAAAAACCATTTTTAAAAGTTAAGTGGTAGGAACATATAAATATATTTGTGAGTATTTAAACAAATGGAATCTGAATACTTAGTGAAGCATGTCAGCGTAAATGTTTGTGCACTTTTGACAACGCTGAGAATTAAGTTTAAATTCGTCATTTATAGAAATATGCAATGATGTGTACAGACACAAAATAAGTTGCCAAGGCCACACAGCTAATAAGTGGTGGGCCTGTAATCGAAACACTGGTGATATAATTTCAGAACCTATAATCTTACCCATTACACTGAACTCCCCAAAACTCAGTTTTCTTCATATGCAAAATGGGCTCAATACTACTACAATAACCATTTCTGCTGCTGCCCCTACTCCTCACAAGATTTTAATGCAGAGCCAATAATCAAGACATTTTGAACCATGTAAATGTAAATTAACCCTTGGAGAAAGCATCATTTGAGAGAGGTAAGAGATCTTGTCAATTGAGACAGGCTACTTATACTTTCTATTGGTCTACACAACCAGTAAAAAAAATGATACATACAAAATAGAACGGCTCTCCATGCATGCAAATTTACCTTTTTAAAACTCAGATGTTTTGTGATTGTGTGACCACAGAGAGATCACAGGATTTGTGTAGGTATACACCTCATTCAGATTTTACCTTTTAACCTTATTCACAGCATTAATTTTCAGGCTGTTTTGCTCTCCTGACAAGCCACGTTTGTCAGTGAGAAAAATGGTCATGGCTATGTTAAAAGTTAAAACAAAAACAAAAACAAGTAATCAAACAAAACCCTTCACCCGACTTACTAAATTATGAAGTTGGGAAATCAGGTTTAAGCTCTTTCTGTGGTCTAACTTTGAATGACATTAAAAGGATGCATTTCAAAAATCAAAGATTCCTTAAATTACCTAGCATTTAAATTCTCTGTGTTCATCGAACCTCTTTAACAACCACTTTATAACTTCTGAAATTATATTACCAAATAGCTTCTTGAAGGCCCAATATATTTCCCGTGAATGATCTCACAAACCTGGAGGCTTAAGAAAACAATACTGTGAAATATGAACACTTTTGAAGGATTGATAGAAAAAAATAAAGAATGAAAGCCACTGTGTGCTAAGATTTTATTAGGTTACTCCACCTGCAAAAACAGATGCTATATCTGTTTCAAATCATTTTGTCAGTGATATTTTAGGCACTTTCTAAATGATAATCAATCTTGATTTTAGAAGTTGAAAACTTGTAAAGTTTTAAAGATATCTCTGCCATACACAGCTATTGTAACACCACATTTTTAAAGAGTGTCTTCTTTCAATGAAGATTAAATATTTGATGGCAAAAGGAATTACTTCCCAACCTATTTTTTTTCCAAAATAATTGAGGGATGATCACACTTGCACCAATATATAGAAGTTGTTTTCCAGAAATAGTCTGTTCATATCTAACTACATGAGCATATGAGTTAGCTGCGGAGAGTGTGAAACTTGTCCTATTTGTTTACTTTCATTTATTCCATAGTTTCACTGTCCCTATCCCTTTCCTTATCCAGTCTTTCCCACTCTTCTGTGTGTCTGGCTTCCTACTCTCCCTCTCTGTGTAGAGTCAGAGGGCAGTAAATTAGATCAGTGTGAGCATGGTGGGAAGCAGAAAGGTATACATACATTGTTGCCCTTTTCAAGTACCTCAAGCCCAGAAGCAGACATAGATAATAAAGCTTGGGTTCCAACTGGGGAATTCATCAGGTAGGGAGTTACAGAAGAAAACTGGATTTACCAAAAAAACGGAGAAGTTGTACACAAACAGAATGTGACCTTTAACCATAGATTTGTGCCTCCCCACTTTTTGCTTTCCACATCATGGAGAGATTGTAGGCCTTTTTGATCTTTCTTGGTGTTGGGTAATGGAGGTTGCAAGAGTCGACTTTGTTGACAGGATGGTATTTTGAGAAGAAATTATTAAGTAGAATCTGAGATTTTTTGGTCTTTGATTCACAGAGACTTATTCTACAATTCTCCAGATATTAACAGTGCCTTCCATGGTGGCAGAACTGGGATTTTTGGATTAACATACTTCTAAAATATCAGAGAATCATTTTTAGAGAATTGTGGGCAAATTTTGATTATTAAATTTTTTAAATGTTAACATATATGCACTTTTAAAAATCATTTTGAGGTTATAGTAATTAAGTCAAATTTAAGTGGCATTTTGCAAAAAGAATATAAAGCAACATTCCATAAAAAAATATCAAGGAATTGTGTAGAATGTTCGTAACATAATTTGAAAAGAAATTGCCTTAAATCACCCCTAAATTGGAATTCAGTACCACCACATTTTTAGATGCTTCAAGTAAGACTATGATGCTATTGCAGTATCATAAATATTAAATATTAAATATTTATTTATTTTGAGAGAGAGAGAGCAGGGGAGGGGAAGAGAGGGAGGGAGACAGAGAATCCAAGTAAGCTCCGTGCTGTCAGCGCAGAGCTGGATGCGGGGCTCGAACTCACAAACCTTGAGATCAGGACCTGAGCTGAGATCAAGAGTTGGGTTGCTTAACTGACTGAGCCACCCAGGCACCCCAGTACTTCTTTTTTTATCCTTTACCAGCATCTAAGAAAACTATGGAACATATATTGAAAACTAAGGTTATTTTGGCTAAGATTTTCTCAGACTACTCGTAATTACTGGAAGGAAAATGATAATGAAAATCCATATTTTACAAAATACCAGAAGTTGAAAAACACAGTAGAAGATCGTTTTTCTCCTTAGCATTTGCTAATATAAAATTAATAGTATTGCAAATTCTGGAATATTTTTAAACATTGAAACTCATCAAATATTCCCTGTTAACAAAGATCGTGCCACTGAAATGTATATGCAACAAACTACTGGTAAAAATTTGACAGCGTGTTTCCACATTTCTCTGAAACAATAACGTCTGAAATAATGGTTAGCTTGTCTTTTACCTGTGTCATAAAACCGAGGCCCTCTCAATTTGTTTATTCTTTAGTTTTCATTGTTTATGGTTTTGAAACATTCACTCTGTCATTCTAATAATGACAGATGGCTTGGTTTTATGCCAGTGCAGTAATTTTTACTATCTCCTGTAGTTCTTTTTGAAGGTACCATTACAGGCACAATCGAATGCAGCTATCTCGTCATATCTACTACAGAGAGGGCTTACAAGTTTTCATTTTTTACTTTACCCATCACCACATATATAAAATCTAACAAGCCTGAGGCTTTTATGAATACTCGATCAAAGTTAAAACTTGACGTGCACTAGAATATATTGGTGGTCTCCAGGTCAGTATGTGGGTCAGGGGCTCATGTATCCCCCTTGCAGCCCTGGGATCCCAGGCTGTTCCCAGATACCCTTCATTTCAGGGTCCTATGAAAAGTACAAAATACATTATTTTCATTAAAATATGTTCCCACTAATAGTTAATAGTTTCAATAGAATTCCAGGTGGTATGTAACTGCTATGATTGCATGTTTCCTGGCCAACAATATTTTCTTCTTAGTAACACAGAATTCCAGCAATTTTGATACATTTTTATTTTCTATGTAGTGATTGTTTTTACTTAACCTGAAGAGAAGTTCTGTATTTATTAGATTGTAAATGGTCTTTTGTTTTGTTAGATGAATAGAATTTTAGCCAAAACATTTTTTTTTTTTTCAGCTAGTTAAACATCATGGAGCTGGTTTAGAAATTCTCTTTGTGTAGACCAAATCTCATGTGCTATTCTGGCAGGTCACTTTAGCTTAAAATTATGTCAATAGGATTAGATACTAAAAGTGGTGAAATAATTTTCCAAAATAAATAAGCATTTATTAATTTACTTTTTTTTTTTTAACGTTTTATTTAATTTTGAGACAGAGAGAGACAGAGCATGAACGGGGGAGGGGCAGAGAGAGAGGGAGACACAGAGTCGGAAGCAGGCTCCAGGCTCTGAGCCATCAGCCCAGAGTCCAACGTGGGGCTCGAACTCACGGACCGTGAGATCGAGACCTGAGCTGAAGTCGGACGCTTAACTGACTGAGCCACCCAGGCGCCCCATTAATTTACTTTTAAAAACTGTATACTTATAGTCATCCCCCCATGGTGTGACTGTTCCCCCTTATCAATAGCCATTATTTTAAAAAATTAAAATAATTATATTAAAATATTTTATAGTCACACAGGGGAAATATTAGCTTTTTTAATTTTTATCACAAAAAATATAAATGTGGCAGCATCTGTTATTAACATCATACTAAGCTTTATTCTGCTGTGGGGGAGAATATCATTTATATGTGCCTCAAATTGATGTTTTACAATTTTTAAAAAACACACAAAAAATTAAAATGTAATTAAATTAGAATTTTTAGGATGAGTTTCCCAAAGTAGAACAATAGTGTGTCAGTACAGTGCATTATGTATACATCGAATGTACTGTCATTTCCATCTCATTAACAAAGGGTAATAATAGCAAAAAGGTATAGAGAAAAAATAGTTAATGTTTTAGAAACCTTGCTCTTACAAACTGAGTTTTATAAATAGTCAGAAATTACTAGTTAATTTAAAAGCTTAGAATTGAGTTTTAACATGCAAGGAAGTGTACAATTTATCATTGAACTGGTGCCTACTTACAAGTTTAGAAAATGCATAGAGTGTTCATTGAAGGACCTGAAGTTAATAAAACTAGAAGAAATATTATTAAGTCATCTTAAATCCGCCCCCCCCCCACCCCCGCTTCTTAGACTGTTATGTGAGGCACCTGGGTGGCTCAGTTGGTTAAACGTTTGACTTCTGCTCAGGTCACCATTTCATGGTTCATGAGTTCGAGCCCCGTGTTGGGGCCTGTTTCGGATTCTGTGTCTTCCTCTCTCTCTGCCCCTATCCCACTCGTGCTCTGTCTGTCTGTCTGCTGTCTGTCTGTCTCTCTCTCTCAAAAATAAATAAGCATTAAAAGAAAAAAATTAAAATACAGATGTATTTTATTTATATGTATAGATATATAAGAGTTAAATTACTAGTATGAACCTAAAATTTAAATTTCCTGAAGAATTCAAACTATGTTTCAAACTCTTTTAATGGCCAGTATGCAGTCTTGTTTGGTGGCCTTATTAAATATTTATTTGATTTTCTAATTACACTCAAGTTTACATGTGAAAGTACTGTGGTCAATAAAAGGTTGTAAAAAAATCGTGTAATAATATTGACTTCAAGAGATTTACAATCCAGTAGAATCTGGTGGAGCAAAGAATGTAACTAGTTTGCCCAGACTGAGTTCAAGGATGTAAATTTCAGAATGCACAAAAGAAATAATCTGTTGATAATGATGTAAATTAGAGTAGTTACCTCCTCATGGTAGCAGAATATTGCTGGTAGCATAGTAGCAGGATTTAATTGTTGCTAAATTATTTTTGAGCTCAATAAGAACTTTCATTTTTCCTATTGTGTTTCCCTTTTATTGTAAGACTAGAAAAAGTTATTTTTTAAAAAACTTTTAAGGATGATTACTTATATTTAAGAAAATATACTATAGTGTTTTTTTTTTAAGTTGCAGTTAGATGGTTTCCTAGTGGTGACAAAGAAGAATGAATATATTTTACATTTTACTCAAGATCACATGCTGTAAATTGTGTTATTCTCAAAAATAATAGAACAATTATATAGTGTTCACATGACATTTATGTTCATCATCTCACATTATTTTCAGAAAGATCCTTTGAAATAAGATGAGGACAATATTATTATTTCCACTTATAGATAATGAAATTGAGATTTTAAAAGTTCAACACTGTACAATAAAGGCCCAAGGAGATTGGGTGACTACAGATTGACTTGACCTTGGTCTGCCTGTCTTCAAATCCAGTGCTATATTCTGTATAACATCTGCTACTATCAATGCAAGTCCTGTTGAAATGTTTTACTTTATAGAATTATTGACTATAAATATTAATCACTGCCTCACAGAATTCATTGTTTAATTATTATAGAGGTTTTCGTTCTTGAATTTGGCTTCACTTTCCTTTTACTAATAGGGAAGAGGCCTGCAAATATAACTTATATTTATAAATTGTAAAAGAGTCATCAAGAAGTGCAGAGGTATCATTTATCATGCTTGGTTTCTATTCTTAGATGAACCCCACGGTGGTTTGGACTTAATCAATTTAAAAACATTTGCACCTCTTGTTTAGATCACTTCAATAAATATTTATTGACTACAAGTTCTAGAACTGGAGTTACAGAAGAATGTGTAATCCTTGCTCACGAAGGCAAAAGTATAATAAGTTAAATATATAAGGAAAAAATAATTACAATATGGTATGGTTAAGTGCAGTACAAACAGTGGAAAATAGCAGTGGAAAATTAACTCTAAAGGACCATATAAGGTCAGATTAAAGAGTGTCACTGGAAGCAACACTCAGTAACTGGGAGCAGACAGCCTATTAAAAATTTTTTTAATGTTTTATTTATTTTTGAGACAGAGAGAGACAGAGCATGAGTAGGGGAGGGGCAGAGAGAGATGGAGACACAGAATCCAAAGCAGGCTCCAGGCTCTGAGCTGTCAGCACAGAGCCTGACGCGGGGCTCGAACTCACAAACCGCGAGATCATGACCTGAGCCGAAGTCGGACACTTAACTGACTGAGCCACCCAGGTGCCCCCAGACAGCCTATTTATATGGCATGGCATGGTATTAATAATCCAGAAGGGATCTTGATAGATAGCTATCTAATTAATGTCAGAAAAAAATTATTCTTCTACCAAAGGACCCATTTTAGTAAATATTACACATTTTCAATTAGAAAGTATAAATTTTTCAGCATCATCTCATTTAATTTTATAGGTGTGCTTTGTAAGTAATTTAGCTTGGAGCATGTATCAGGATGATCTTTTCTTGGATTAGTGGCTTTGTTTCATTTTCAGTCCTTGTTGGGCATCTCTCTTTCCTCAGGAAGATATTGTCTCTTACACTGAGGTTGTTTGTTAACCTCCTTAGATCTTTCCTTATCTGATGACCCAGAAGAACAATTCTCAAAGTGTGATTCTAGACCAGCTGCCACAGCATGACCTGGGAATTTATAGAATGTGCAAATTCTCATGCCCCTCCTCAGACCTACTGAATCAGAAACTCTGGAGGTAAAGCTCAGCAATTACCCTACAGATAATTCTGATGCAGCCTCAACTGTGAGAACCACTGGCCTAAAAGAAATGTACTACTAATACTCATGAAGAGTCCTAAGTTCCAGTACACTGTGGTTCAGTGTCTATCAAAAGTTTGTTTGAGTGTAATTATGGAGGATTGTATGCATGATGCACACTCCATCCAACCCTTTAAATCCTCTAAAATCTAACCTGATGAAGCAAACGTGCTGATAGCCTCATAGCTATACTACCATCGTATTGGCTCCATATCAAATGGCTTAATACCAGCAGCCTGTATCTAGGGACATTATAAGTTTTTAGGGACATTATAATTTAAAAAGAAACTGTTTAATTTGCTATTTTACTTAATATAGGAATGTCGTAGTGACTGTTATTCAGTACCTTCTCCAGTGTTTGCTACCTAAGATCCCGTGGGGAAAAAATACAACTCAAATTTCACTGTTAAGAACAGTTCTGATTATGAGCAACTGATTTCCTTTCATCTTACACAATGAACCTTGTAATTTGATTATGATTCTTTCTTCATATGAGCTTTAGAAATCTCAGCATTAAATCTGTGGCTGACCTCTAGCAAATATATCACATTTAATGATGTGTCTGTTTGGTCTTACATTTCAAAACTTTTTTTTCTCCTGTCTTTTTTTTTTTTAACTTCTAAGTTACCGTCTTATTTTATGTAATGTAATAGC
>NC_056661.1:131691267-131798767 GCF_018350195.1 Panthera tigris
TTATTCATTAAATCAAGATAATAGGGGGAAGGGTTTAAGGAATCAAATTGTTTTCAAACACTTAAACTCATGTAGGAGCACTCATTCTCATATAAATAATGTGCTAATTACAAATTATTCTTTCTGTTAATTAAGGCAGGTCAGCAGGATTTCTACTTGGCAATACTTAGCTTAAGTGCTCAACTTGCTATTTGTGCTCGAAATTAATGAAACAAAATTACCTTTAAAATGTCAGGCTTTTCATTATTTTCTGTGATTCTTTGCACTCATTCCTTTCAATTATTTTAATGCAGAGAGGTTTAATTTATATACATATTTATGCATCCGTTTTTATAAATTATTTTAGCAGTAGTTAGAGATTCAAGAATAGATGAAGTTAGGGTAATTGCTCTCAAAAAAAAACAAAAAACAAAAAACAAAACAAAACAGAAAACCAAAAGACAAAAATCACTATGCTAAGTGGTTTCAAAACCAAATCAAAAAGCTCTTACCAACTTGTTACAACTTTTTGGGGTTTACATTTCTACCACTTTCACTGGCCTAGGTGGCAATAGATACTATCTTGTATACATCTACAAATATGAACTTACAATTAATTTTCTATGTTCATCAGGATCCTAAGGGTTCATCTCTCTTCAGTGACTACTATGGATAAGTTATGTCCGTTATGGATAAAAGGAAAGGTTGAGAGAATATTGACAGGCTTGCCATATATTTCTAAGCCAGTCCTAAACTCAATTCTGCTTGCTTTTTCCTGAGCATGCTATTTCTGAACATGTCTTTAGACAGGCTGTTTGCCATTTATAGTTCTTTGAAACACCTTAAAATCACCAACCCATTTCTCCTTGCTACCTCTATTCCCCAAATGTTAAAAACTAGCAAAAAAAAAAAAAAAAAAAAAAGAAAGAAAGAAAGAAAAGCTGATATTCATATTAGTAACTACACTTAAATAAATTAACACTTTAAAATAACACTTACGGAGCGCCTGGGTGGCTCAGTCAGTTGAGCATCCAACTTTGGTTCAGGTCATGATCTGACAGTCCATGAGTTTGAGCCCAGCATCAGGCTCTGTGCTGACAGCTCAGAGTCTGGAGCCTGCTTCAGATTCTGTGTGTCCCTCTCTCTGTGCCCTTCCCCCTGCTTGTGCTCTGTCTCTGTCTCTCAAAAATAAATAAAAATGTTTAAAAAATTTTTAATGAAAAAATAAAATAACACAAATATTTTCTTAGTGAATAAACTAATATATTGACAAGAAAACCAAAATGGTTTTTGATTATTCACCCTAAGGAGACATAAACAATGAGGTTGAGCAAACTACCAGGTAATCAAGATTGGTTACACATACATGTAAGAACTTGGGCACACTTATACTATCTTGACCCAAATTTTCTGTCTTTGCATGTTGTTTTGTTTCTACTTTGTTTTTATGTTGGGATCCTTCTTACACATCCAATTTTTTTTTCCATGACAAAAAAAAACTATCATTTAAACTAAGACAAAACATAAGACACAGAAATAGGAAATAAATCATGTATTAGTAATACCAAAATGTTAATTGTGAAAAACTTAATCATAAGTTACCAAGTTTTATTAATCACTTTTATGTCACCCCTTTTGAGATTTCTTTTCACCTGAAATATACTAATGATCAAGTATGTTTTCTCTTTTTTTAGAGACAGACTCTCAAAGATGTTTAAATGTCAGTATTAACTATTACATAAAATATTCTGTGTTTATTGCCCTGGTTTAAGTATTTATAATATTATCTCAAATATCGTATGAGTTCAGAGTTCTTAGGACTCCACGACTGTTTAGATTACACTAGTGAGGTGCTCACTGATTAGCACTCACTAGGGATTCTTAAAATGTTGAAGAGATATGCAATCCATAAACTAAATTCATCATGGGATGGTATGTGTGATTGTTGTATGAGTATGTACCTGTGCAGGGAATCTTATGATTTTTTTTTTTTTGTATTAGGCCTTTAACTGTTAAAAGGAGTGCCAGTCAATGATAAAAATATACTTTATAATGTCACACCTAACCATTTTTAATTACTACCCATCTCTGAAAATAAAAACTGTTGAAGATATATAACACTATCAGTTTTTTGAAAAATAATAAAGTATTGTGAGGTGAGATTCTTACTGCCTGCCTTCAAAAAGAAACAAAAACAAACTTTGCATCAGCAATAAAGGAACCTCATATTAGGCAAAATGGAAAATTTAGTAAAACTCCAATTGATGCTTTTCTTTCTAGGAGTCTAAAAATTTACTAATTTCCTCTTAAAGCTCTCTTTGTAAGTATAGGTAATGTTATCCTGAGTAATATTTTAATAGTGATGATTCATGTATTCATAATTGCAATGTATTTTACAGGATGCAATTTTATCATTGTATACATAGAGTGATAATACTTATTTTGACCCAAGACTAAAGTTGAACTGGATCTCAGCACTATAAATGTATTCCTCATCTCAAGGATAATAATGCTCTATTATTCATTTTCCAGATACTCTTATCAGTTAAGAATTGTATTCAGGGGCGCCTGGGTGGCTCAGTCGGTTAAGCATCAGACTTCAGCTCAGGTCACGATCTCACGGTCCGTGAGTTCGAGCCCCGCGTAGGGCTCTGGGCTGATGGCTCAGAGCCTGGAGCCTGCTTCCGATTCTGTGTCTCCCTCTCTCTCTGCCCCTTCCCCGTTCATGCTCTGTCTCTCTCTGTCTTAAAAATAAATAAATAAATAAATAAATAAATAAATAAATAAACGTTAAAAAATAAAAATTAAAAAGAATTGTATTCAGACACAAGTAAAAGTGATGTTAAAAACTAAGACATTAAAAAATGAGGGAAGTGATTTTTTACATAAAACTAAGAAGCCAGGAGGTTATCATTTGCTAGCATTGACTCAATGGCTAAAAGATGTCACAGCTGAAGTTTTGGTAAGACTCTTAGCCTATCCCTTGTAATCACAAGATAGCGAGGACTGTGGTCCAGTATATGGAGGGAGAAGGGGTAGAACAAAGGGCAAAAGAATGCCTGTAACAGGACAGCAAAGGTGTTTACTAAGTCTACTGCAGACTTTTGTTAATGTCTTATCTACTGGAACTATGTCCCATAGCCATCCCTAACTTCACAGAAGACAGTAATATAGTTTTCACTGGGACACATTCCCTTCTCTCATTCATATTTCTTTTAGTAATGAAAAAGGGGGCAATGTATATTGAATACACAACTAGATGGCGCTGTCACAGAAATGGCTATAACAACTCATTTCTCCTAAGTGCTGAGCATAACATTTAGTATTCATCTAACAAAACAGTAAGGACCTGCTATGTGCCAGAAACTGTTATAAATAAATTGTTAGAATTATTTTAAAAAGTATATTAAATAGGACATATTTCTCACCCTTGAGCACACACACATAGTTCATTAAATAATTAATAAAAAAAGGACATTTTTATTAAATAAAGTGTTGTTTTAAATATGGTAGATAGGAGATGGGCTAGGCATAACAAGGGAGAATTTCTTTCTGCTTGGAAAGGTCAGGAAACTCTTTGCAAAGAAAGTGAGACTCAAGCTTAGTCCTGAAAGATAAGCAGGGGTTTGATAATATGCAAAAGGAAGGTACTGCAAAAAGAAAAAACGATTTTCCTGGCAGAAGGTTCTTGAGTCCAAAAGTGTAGAGTCAGTCATTCATTTAGCCATATTTGTTAGCACCCAACTGTGAGGTACAGTGAGCTACAAACTGGGGATACATGGATGAATAAAACTAACATGGACTGTGCTTACCTTCGTGGAATTTACGGCCCAGTCATATGAGAGTATGCAGCCTTTAAGAGCTTTGGATTAGCTGTCACACAGAATACCTGTGCAAAAAGAAAGCATTATAGAACCCAAGCAGTCTCCTTAAGGATAACGATTAGGGAGAGGTGAGGCTGTAAGAAGACCCCACCCTACCCTCCCTTTTAACCCTTTAATCCTGTTTTAGAAATGTGTGCCATTAGAGAGCTTTTTGTAGAGAATGACATAATCAATGAGTTCAATTTTCTAAGGTTAGAGAAACAGCAGTAAAAAGGATTGACTGGACTCAAGGCTTAAGAATAAAAATTGGATATTCAGATAGCAGATGATTCTAGTAGGTAGTCAAGAGGATAAGATGGAGACAATATTTGTGGTAATGAAAGGGAAATGGGTAAAAAAGAAAAAACTTAGAAAGCAGCATTGACAAGGTGTGGGAATGGATGGAAGCTGAGTATAAAGGGATAAACCATATCTTTAAAACTCTGTGTGTGTGTGTGTGTGTGTGTGTGTGTGTGTGTGTAGTATAGGTTGGGGGACTGCCATTTGTCTTCCTCAAAATTGTGTGACTAAGATTTGAGAATAGGAAGGAGTTCACTTTTTTATCTGTTTGACTTTGTGATGCCTGTGGGACATCTCGGTGGAAACATTTTTTTCTCAATAGTTAGAAATACAGCTCTGAATCTATAAATATTAGCCAGTTTTATACTAAAGATAGAGAATTGGGTGACTTTAGTATTATATGACAGCCAAAGCCTTGCTATTTTGAGCCATACTCATTCTTTTGAACCAATCTTTGTTAAGCAACTACTATATACAAGGTACATACTATTCTTAGCTGGAGATGTTCATCCACACATTCGGGCACACACATACACACAGGCTCACACACACACACACTGAAGTCTCTGCCTTTCTGGAATTTACATTCTAGGGAAGGAAATAGCCAGGAAGCAAATATATATTATAATGTACAGATAAATACTATAATGACAAAGAAAGTTGAAAGTTAATAGGATAGAATCACACCCGTTTAAATAGGTCAGTCAAAAAGACCTCTCTGATGAGAAACACTATAGCAGAGATATTAAGGAAGTAAAAGATGAAGGCTTGTATGTATGAGGGATTCTAAGCAGTGGGGACAATATGTACAATGACTTTGAGTTGGGAATGTGCTCTCTCTGTTTAAGGTTTAACAAGTAGTAGAATGAGCAAAGGGGACAGTGCAATGAAATTCAATCTGAGGGATAGCAATTGGCCAGTTTATATATAAATTTTATTCTAAGTAAGATGGAAATCCTTGGAGATCTTTAAAAGGAAAATTAACATGATGTGGTTTAAGATTTAAAAGGTATTTTGGCTTCTGTGTGCACAGTATATGGAAGGGGGTAAAAAGGAGAAATCAGAAACCAGATAGAGCAGGAAAAAAATGATGGAGGTTGTGCTAGGCTGGTAGCAAAGTCTGGAAGCATTCCAAAGATTTTTCTGATGGGTTGATGTGGGGGTTGATAAAGAGGAATCAAGGACGATTGCACCATTAAGGATTTGTCCAAATTGGTGACTTGAAAAAGAGCAACAGTTTTTTTTGTTTGTTTGTTTGTTTGTTTGTTCCCTTGTTCGGTTGGTTGGTTTGGTTTATTTGGCTCTGATTTGTTTTGATTGTTTGTTTGTTTGTTTGTTTGGGAGTGTTTTCTTTGAGGGGGGGTGCTTGTTAATAAGAAGTTCAGTTGATGAATTGTTAAATTTCATATGCTTATTTCAGAGGCTAATGTTATGATCAAGGCAAATATAGAAATACACATCGAGTTCACGGGAGGCATAGGGACTGGAGCTATAAATCTACGAGTTGTCAGCATACAGATGGTATTTAGGGTCATGAATCTGAGTAAGGGCACCTGATGAATGAGAGAAGAGAAAGATGAGAATTAGAAGGAAGGGAGAGAAGACAGCCATAGACTTAACCACTAAGATTTGGAGGAGGTAGAAGATGTGCAGAGAAGGCTGAGAAGTAGCAGCCAATGTATAGAGTGACAAGGAAAAGGGAAGATGGATGAGAACTGGGAAAGATTGACATTTGAAAGATGAGCAGAAAAAGAGAAGCTCACATTCATTTTTGTCCACATCACCTTTCGTGGCTTGTAAGAAGTGAGATTCGCATTGCCATGTCCTACTTTAACTTTCACATTTAGAGTATTCTGATGAGACCTGCTGAATGAGATGACCAAAAATTTCAGCTCGATGCGATTCAACTGTTCTGGTTATTGGTGAAGACATTGGGTTTTCATTTTTTATCACTGATTTGTTATTCTGTTTTTATGGCTAAATTCATAAAGGCCAGTGTCTTTTCCATCCAGTTAATCTCTCTATGGCTGTGCCAATTATTCAGCATTTGAAGCTCGGCAAAGAAAAGCCGAAGAAATGGGCTAGAAGTGGATGGCAAGTGAAAATAGGATGATAAGAAGAAGATAGGAACAAAAATTAGTTCAGACCTCACTTTTGCTTCTGTGAAAGGGCTCATTCTTCATATTCATGACTTACAAGGTTTATTTTATAATTTCAAACTTTTCCTCAAGTTAAGACTTTCCATAGACAAATGTATAATCTTTTGAACCAAATGGATATAAAGATAGAATAAAGAGCACTTTAAAAAATACATACTGACATGTCTCTATGTCTCTTGGTACAAACTGGTTGTGTGCTGTGCAGTGAAAAAAGATATGAATCAAAGAAGGAATCCTGCAACAGAAAGCTTTTGCATCAATGAGTATGTGGGGAGGGGGGAGAAGGAATAAATTCAGTGGAGAACCAAAGACCAGCCAGATCTTTAGAGGAGAATTTATCAGACAACTTGCCTTAGGACATGTACTGGAATGCAGTAGAGGAGAAGTTAAACTTCAGGGGTTGATGGCTAGACAGTTACACTACGAAATAAAATTTGTTCTTACTAATGGTACATTAAATTCATAATTCATTAGTAACTTTAAAGAAGAATATTCCACTGTGGTGTTTCTAACTAACTTTTGCTTACATTATTTTCTCATGAAAGCCAACTATCCTTTTCTAAATATGTGAGGTTATGTTTAATTACTAAAATTTTATGATGCATAATCATTTACTTTGTATTTGTTATATTTTTTTATCATTATTCCTATAAGTTTTCAGGAATATAGCATAAAATACTACTTTTTCTCCCCACCAAAAAAAAAAAAAAAACAAAACCTTTCCAAACAACAAGGTGTAAATGGAAAACTAGTATAATAAATTACAGTTAAACGCTCACTGTATTGTTATTTTTATTAATTTATCAGCTAGAAATTGTTATAACTTAAGAGTCTGATTTTGTTTGAGTATAATCTGAGTGTTCTTTTCTTTTTCAGTATAAATTGTCACTGGCTTCACACCATGTTCTGGTGCCTGTTTATGGGCTTTTCCAATTTACATTATTGCAAGATCTTTTCAAGTGAACAGAAAGGCACAGGCCTTCATGTAAGAGAAGTGTGTTTATGAATGCTTTCATTAACTAAGATGTACTAACAGGCTGTCCCCAACTTACTAATAGGTTTTGTTGCACACAACCAGCTCTGAGCTCGTTGTTTAGAGACAGGAATTCCTGTTCCCATAGAAACAGTGTTGTATATGATCCCATGCCAACTCTCAAAAGCTTTTTTCACCATAATGTAACTAAAATAATACTAATAGAGTCTGAATCCTTTCGCCTGAGTCCAGATCTCTGATGCCCTCTGGACCTGACAATAGAAGAGTCAGATAGAAGTGGCTCCATACAACAATTCCCATGGAAGCACAGGGAGAAGTTTCTCAAAGCATGAATGAGGAGAGCGGGCCAAAGGCTTGCTCTACCCACTAATAGGGTTCTCCAGGGAGCTGGAGTGGATAAGGAATAGGGTTTTGAAGTAGGGATGTTATCTGCTGGGAACTAAATGGAGAATAAAGTAATCTGAATTATTTACAAGTCTTAATTTTATTTTTATTGTACACCTTCAAAATTGGTGATATAGTAAGAAAAATAGAAGAGAAATTGGAATGCTTAGAGTCAAATTAATATTATTGGTGACCTTGGTAGATTACTTAACTTGTCTAGGCCTACTTCCATACTACGACATGAAGGGGTTTAATGAAACATTTTCAAAGTCCTTTTTTTTTTTTTTTTAAGCTATAAATTGTTTGATTCTGTCATAGCAGTGTCAGTAATGAGTAAAATATAGTGGAAATGGAACCAATGAATGGTTGGGGATATCTTCTCATTTCCCATGCACTGTGTAATGCATTACATCATTATAATGAATAATAATGGTAGTAATAGTAATAAACATGACACAGTTACTAAGATTATCAACATTTTACCTAGTAGAGCAGTAGTCCTCAGCCTTGGCTAATCATCAGAGTCACTGAGGGAGCTTTCAAAAAACTGACATTCTCAGATCCCACCTCAAACTTAATCAAATGAGAATCTTCAAGACTGGAGCCCAAGAATTTCTTTTTGTAAAATAGCTTCCTGTGTGATTCTGATGAATGAATGGGTAGAGAACCATTATAGATGTCCTTAGTGAATTAAAATAAAAATTTAGCATGATTTGCGGTTTTCGTAACAAAATTTTTGTATAAAGTGTTTGTTTCTCAGTAGTTTTCTCAATCTTTCTGAAGTCCAATTTAAATATAAATCTGCAGAGCAAGCCATTTCTTCTTAAAGGTAAATTTCAGCTAAAAGTCCTAAATCTTAGAATCTGATATAATAGAGTTTTGTTGTTGTTGTTGTTTTACTTTTTAAAAGTGTATTTGTTTATTTTTGGAGACAGAGAAAAAGAGAGAGAGAGAAAGAACAAGCCAGGGAGAGGCAAAAAGAGAGGGAGAGAGAATCCCAAGTGGACCCCCTGCTGTCAGCACAGAGTGCATCACTGGGGTGGACCCCATGAACTGTGAGATCATGACCTGAGCTGAAACCAAGAGTCAAACGCTCAACCTACTGAGCCTCCCTGGCGCCCCAGAGTTTCCTTGTTTAAATGTTCATTGGAAATATTCAGTGTTAAATTACCTTTTCTTCTTGTAGATTGCCAACAAAGGGCATATAGCAAATGACAAACTATTTCCTATTTTAAAGCAAAATAAGGCTCAAATTGCTAAGATTTATTTCTAATAGGTGAAAATACTTGTGACATTGTGGTCACACCTGAGTATAAATTTTATCATATTAACTGGACTTTAAAAACACTTCCAGGGAGGCACCTGCGTGGCTCAGTTAAATGACCCAGTCTTGATGTCGGCTCAGATCATGATCTCATGGTATGGAAGTTCGAGTCCCACATTGGTCTCTATGCCGATGGTGTGGAACCTGCATGGAATTCTATCTCTCCTTCTCTCTACCCCTCACGTGCTTGTGCTCTATCAAAATATTAAAAAAAAAAAAAAAAAAGCACTTCCAGGCAAACCATGGAAAGAACCTCTATTGTTTTGTATGTTTATATGTATTGTTTTTTTCTTTTTCATAATAGTGTATCTAGAACTACAAAATAAATTTAAATATGTATTTTGAAGCATAATCATTTCAATTTTAATATATAGGATTAATGTTTTATGTAACATTTGTAAATTAACTGTGCATTGGATAATATTCTGTAAGATTTGTGAAATTTAAATGTTTTTATTTTCCTTGTATACGAATTATCTTTTATATATTTTTCTCAAATAGTAATCGATTGACTTAGCAGAAATGATGCATGGCAGTGAAATATTACACAGATACCACAGTGTAATAAAGGTAGTTTTCCAAGGGTTGCTTATGACAGCAGCGTCATTTTAACTCAAAGAGTTCGTATGAAATTGTGAGGGACTGAGAATTTTTAGAATTTATCACTTCATTAGTTTCTTGATACCATTCTTAAATAGCCATTAAAAACAAAAGAAACTTTAAAAATGTTCTACTGCTCTTTGTCACTGTTTCCAGTCACTGTCACTCTTCCTACTTTGTTCTATGCTTCTGTTCTACCCACGGTTCTTCCCCGGTGCCTATTATCTAAATCACCTTTGGGGCACCTTTTTATTTCACAGAAGGGAGACTGTCCTTTGGATAGGTGTGTTCAAGGTGTCCTTTACAGTATCCTCTACATTACATGTCTCATCCCCATGTTTCCAACGCACATTAAACATGACAAAGCTGAGACCTTTAAAACAGTTCTTAATAAAAGAAGAGCAGGGAGGTGGCACCACCATAGAGGCTCAAATCGCAAGGGTCTAATTTGGTGTTGGCAGGGTGAGATGTTGACAGGATCCTCTTTTTTTTTTTTTTTCACAGCTATTTCCATGGCTGTGGAATCACAAGGAAGGTCCTGAGTGTGTATTTTGGATTTGTCCTCAAATTTCAGAATGCCTCATTTGTGTATACCAGTGTCCCAGCTGTTGCAGACTTTGTAATGAATTAGTATTGGACTCAGAAATTGAGTTTCTGCCAGAGGATTCTGGCAGTGAACATTCTCCTATAACAACAGACGGATGATAGCAGTGGAAATGCCAGGGGACTTCACAATAGCATGTCTCAGGATTCAGTGTAATGGCTTAACTTCAACATAAAGATGATCAGAGCAAGCACAGCTTATTGTTCCTCTCTGGTGAGTGGTCTGTTAGGTGCCAGTTATGTAAATGAAGATAATTACAAGAGAGTGCCAAAATGTGTCCTCCATGAGAAAGTGTGCAGTTCTTAAATAGATCATTCTGCAATCATAAGAAGCCTTTGCGGGGGCAACAAAATCCCCCTTCTATGAGAGGCTTAATATCTTTTGAGACATTGGGAGAAGAGTGCCATTTTGAGCAGAGGCCGATTGGGATTTCTCCAAGATTGCAAAGCATCTTCCCAGTGTGACCCTCAGAAATAAAGTTTTAATTTCCAGTTTAACTATCCATCTTTCAATAAGCATTCTTTCATATGCTTCCTTTCTGATTACAAGCCCAAATGATTAATTTAAAGAGGAGAAACATTAAATTGGAAAGCATTTTTCTTAAAAATGTATGGTTAAACAGCTTATTCCTTTGGGCAGAAGCCTCATATGTTAAAAAACGGAAACCACTTTTGAAAGGAACTTTAGCACACTTTCTGTCACAGGAGAAAGTAACTAGGTCCTTATCAATCCTGTTGGTCATTTGCTTTTTAAAAGTTTTGTCTCTTACCTTCCAAAAAAACTGCTTCTGGAATACAATGACATTACTTTTTATAATCCAAAATAGAATCCTCCTTCTTAATTACCAGCCACATGGAGTTCATCCTATGTAGAATTTTTATATTTTTTTAATGAAGAGTTCTTCCTCACACTATTTTCAAGTGCCATAGTGTGGATAATTAGTTTTAAAGGCAGAACACGACCAATGAAGTTTAGTGACCTCTGTCATAATGCAACACAATAATAATAAATTTTTTTTAAAAGACTAAAAGCAGCACCATCAAGTAATTGTTTCCTTTTTGGTGATTAAATTGCACACTCTGGGAGGGCAGGAACATTGCCTGTCTTGCCCACATTTTCATCTCTAGGATCTAACAAAGAGTAAGGGCTTTAAAAAAATGTTAGTTGAAATGAAACATGGTTCAGCCTTAAGAAAGAAAGAAAGAAAGAAAGAAAGAAAGAAAGAAAGAAAGATCCTGCCCTTTGCAACAACAGGGATGGACCTTGAGGAGATTATGCTAAGTGGAGTAAGTCAGACAGAGACAGACAAATATTGCATGACTTCACTTATATGTGGAACCTAAAGAAAATAAAAACAGCCAAACTCGTAGGAAAAGAGATCTGATTACTAAAGGCCGGGGGAGTAGGAGAATTGGATGAAGGTGATCAAAAAGTTCAAATTTTGTTGGAAAGTTGTAAAGAGAGTAAATCCTAAGGGCTGTCATCCCAAGGAGAAAAACTCTTTCTTTCTTTCTTTCCTTCCTTTTTTCCGTCATTTCCTTCCTTTTTTCTTCCTTCCTTCCTTCCTTCCTTCCTTCCTTCCTTCCTTCCTTCCTATCTATCGACCTATCCATCTATCTATATAAGGTGATGTTATCTGAACTTACTGTGATAATCGTTTTCCAATATATGCAACTCAAGTCATTATGCTGTATGGTTTAAACTTGCACAGTGCTGTATGTCAATTATAGCTCAAAAAACTGGGGGAAAATATTAGGTGAATGAGTGATGTATCTACTGCAATGGCTTATCCAATTCACTAATTTTAAGTGAGAATAGAAAAATACCTACATTTATACAGATGTATTTTAAAAAAAAAATCAGTTCCTAATAGGGAAGGAAAGCAAATTGAAATGAAATATTTTTGCCTGTTTGTAAAAAAGACTCAAAAGGAGTGAAAACGCCCAGTATTTTTGAGTAGTGTGGAATAGGCAATCTCATACACTGGTGGGATTACAAATGGATGCAGTCATTCTGGGGAAGCGTTATGGGAACGTGTGCCAAAACGCAATATCTGAATATGACTTGGCCCCAAAATTAAACTTTTGAAAGATAATTGCAAGGCTGAATTATGAGGAAATTCATTGCAATGTTACTTAAAACTGCAAAACTTGGTAAATATCTATTGGAAGAGAATTATGTTAAATATAGAAGAGTTTTCTAAGAATTGAAACTAATGTGTGCTTTGGTGAATTTGAATTTTTTTCATTTTTAATTCAAAGTAACTGTACTGTCTATGCCTAAATAAGTTATTCTTTCGCATAGAGTACTTCTTTAGGCATACTTGGATATAAATAAATATTAAAAGGTTTTAATAAAATTGTAAATTTTGTTCACAGGTGAATCTGGAGAAGTGTGAAAAATACTTGCATTTTTATGCGAGCAAATTCTTAAACTGAATAACAACAATACTCAGTTATTTTTCTAGACCCATGTCTAAAATCATTGAAAGACTCTAATTGAAGAAAATGAAGTAAAACTTTTCTGACAATCAGTAGTAAGTTTTGGATTATGACTTTAAAAAAATAATGGAGTTAATACATCGTGAAAAAGTCATGGCTAAAAAATTTTAATGTAACTCGATAAAGGGAAAGAAGTCTTATGTATGTTAAAAAGAGATAACCAATCAATATTTTTGAATTAACATACTATATAGAATCACTGGATGTTAAGAAGGAGAGATATTTTCTAAAAATGAGGCAAAAGAAATAGTACATGATTATATTTATCATACATAATGAATAATGTTATGGTGTTGCATTTCAAAGATAAATAAATAAATAAAGAGATAGATAAATAAATAAATAAGTAAGTAAGTAAGTAAGTAAGTAAGTAAAAGAAAATAAGCCCAGCCACATTAAATTACATTGTTTCAAAAAAAAAAAAAAATTCAGTGTCATGGTAGATCACTAGTGTATCCTCCAGAGTCATCAATGTGCAGGTCTGAGGAGCATCTCCCAAGTACCAGGCATGATGACTATTCCTAGAGGGAATGCTCAGTTTCTTCCTTTATTTATTTTGAAAGTTTACTTATCTTGAGTGAGAGAGAGAGTGGGCATGAGAGTGGGTGAGGGGCAGCAGGAGAGAGAGAGAGAGTCCCAAGCAGGCTCTGCACTAACAGTGCGAGGACTTGGGGCTCGAATCCGTAACCCATGAGATCATGACCTGAGCCAAAATCGAGTCTGACCCTTTACAGCTGGAGCCACCCAGGCACCCCAGTTTCTTCCTTTAGTGTACGAGTTGCATGTCAGCTATCTGGAACCAGCTAAACTTGTGTTTTACAAGTTTAGAAATGTCTAAAGAAACATATTTTTCAGTTAAGTATCTTTTGAGTCACTAGGTGTCAGCTCCTGTGCTGCACATTCTTGGGGACATGATTCTTTAGAAACACTTCTAGCCCTTAGGGAGCTTTCAGTACTAGACCCTAAGTGTAAGTGAATGTATTCACCTACCAACTAGGAGTGTCAGGATGACTTGAGTTTTGGTGGGTTTTTTGTTGTTGTTTTGTTTTTTAATGTTTGTTTATTTATTTTGACAGAGTAAGAGAGAGAACAAGCGGAGCTTGGGTTTTTTTTTAACAGAAATATAATTTGTGCTAATGTAGGATGCACAGACTTGTTCCCTGGGTTTGGATTTTATGTATCTTCAAAAAGTGGGCCACCCCAGACTGGGCTGGGAAAGTATCTCTTCCAAAGTATCTCTTCAAGCATGACTCGGGGCTTGTGGCTGAGCCTCTCCCTGCAGCCACTAGGCAGCAAACCACCTTGGAGCCCTCTCCCCAAGCCATGGACCAAATGGAAACAATAAAGCATTTTGCATCAAAAAAATAATGAAGTGAAATGAAGTGAAATGAAATGAAATGATATAAAATAAAAAACATAAAATAAAATAAAAATATAAATAAAGTGGGCTACCAACCAAAGTTTGCTAGAAAAACTGGTGACAAAGGGACAAACAGTTGTTCTCTCCCAACGGTCCTAGTCTTCAGTCTCATTGTGGTAATGGAGATAAGCTGGAGAGTGAAAACAAAATAGGAGAGGAATAATCACCTTTAGGAACTATATTTCTTATCAAGACATTTCCTATAAACAAAGAACCTTTCTGGGCCCTCCTGTCTTCTGCCTCTTCATCTCTTGGTTTCTACCAAGGGGCACTATTTTCTAAGTGGATATTATAATTTTTTATTTACATATTTATTTTCTAAGAACCCTATTACAGATAACTCAATATAAGAAATGATTAAATTTTTTAATGTTTTTTATTTTTGAGAGAGAGAGAGAACAAGCAAGCACACGAGTGTGTGAGGGGCAGAGAGAAGAGGGCGTCAGGATCCCAAGCAGGCTCTGTGCTGACAGCAGAGAGCCTCAAGGGGGGCTTGACCTCACAAACCATGAGATCATGACCTGAACCAAAGTCAGATGCTTAACTGACTGAGCCACCCACGAGCCACCAAATTTTTTTTGCCTCCCCTTGGTGCCACGCAGGGTCATAAATTTTTTTTTATGTTTATTTATTTTTGAAAGAGAGAGACAGAACATGAGCAGGGGAGGGGCAGAGAGAGGGGGAGTCACAGAATTGGAAGCAGGCTCCAGGCTTTGAGCTGTCAGCACAGAGCCTGATGCAGGGCTTGAACCCACAAACTGTGAGCCGAACCTGAGCCGCACTCGGATGCTTAACCAACTGAGCCACGCAGACACCCCAGAAATGATTTTTAAATCAGAAAAATATTTTAACATTCTTGATAGAATTAAATTTTAAAAACTCAGCACTTAAAAAAGATTTTTAGGGCAAAAGCACAGAAGACTCCATAAAAATTAAATAAAAACGTCGTTATTGATATACTAAGGTGATGCTTTTTACCACCATCAGTTTGCATTGTATTCAAAAGAATACCTGTATGGACCTTATATGGTTAACTACTACAATTTGCCACTGTATATGCTAAAGATAATGTAACCTAAACTCTGTGATTGCTGGAACACAAAATGGAAATACCCTGTGTTCTTCTTTTAGGGGAGTTTGTCCAAGATCTCTAAAATCTAATCTTAGGGAATTTGTTTCAAACTGAATTACACAGGCATATATGTGCTTCATAATTTACACTGTGAAACAACATAGCCTAAAAACACAAAATACTCACTGTGACTTAGTAGAAATGTATTCCTACTTTCATTCATTCAGTCACTATTTTTTTAATGCTTGCAGTGCTTAATCACCAATTAGTAGTCGATGACTGGCATTTCTTCTCTTCTGAATTTTAGGTCTTGCTCTTTAGATTCCCCTATAGGACTAGTAAATTGTAAAGTGCTTGGGGAGAAGGAATTTATTCAGGTTTCATTACTGGAGAGAAACTTGGAATGGTACTGGAATTAGAACTTGGAATTTCTGAGCCCTCTTTCGCAACTCTGTCATTTTGTTTCTAAGAACACTCTGATTTTAGCTTGAAGGGCTTTCCTTTAGAGGTTCTCAACCCAGTGCCTGCACTTGAACTAATCAAGGCCTCTCCCTTCCTAAATGGTTTTGCACTCACTATCTCTTCCTCCTCTGGGACTGGCTTAGTTAGCTTCTGGGTTAAGTAGGCAGAGGCTGTCCGCCTCAAGGCTCTTTCCTTTAGATCTCCTGTAGCATTGCCTCCCCTTGGTGCCACGCAGGGTCATAATCTTTGCCTCAGGGTTCCTGGCTACCAATCCTTATCCTTGCTGAGGGGAGGATGAATA
This sequence comes from Panthera tigris, assembly GCF_018350195.1. Lineage (NCBI taxonomy): Eukaryota > Metazoa > Chordata > Mammalia > Carnivora > Felidae > Panthera > Panthera tigris. The sequence continues at coordinate 131,707,231 of NC_056661.1, forward strand.
GAGAGCCAAGAGTTTTGCATTTTTCTCATCTCTGTGTCAATTGCAGGAAGCTAGAATATGAACTCTAACAAACTTTACCTCTGCTTTTTTTGGTCTGGCTTTTCCAAAAACTGGTGCACTTACTTTTCCTTTGGAGTGGTCCACCCCACCCTTATGCTATGCCTTTGTAGCCACATAAGCTTTCCTTCCCACAGGAAAGCAGCCCAAGCCCCCAAGTCACTCCCCTGACTCACCTGTAGAATATGGCTATAGATGACGTCGTTATTCATTAGGACTAAAGAAAGATTTCCACTGATGAAATAAATAGAATTCACCTTTAAATGAAAAACTCAATATAAATAAATCCCTGTATCTTGGCAACATATTCTGAAATACTTTTGTGACTAGGATTGCCAAATATAGCAAGTAAAAATACAAATAGTTTCCAATTAAACTGGGCACCCTCTATTTTATCTGACAACCCTACTTCTAAATCTATCAGAACATGGTACATATTATTTAATGCCTATTAGCAGATGCTATTGTTTTGTGCCTGGTTGTGACAAAAGATGAATATCAAAATATTTTCATCTTTAATATTGGGTTTTTGTTTGTAACCACCATCATAAAATAAGTGTCTAATAACTTCAAAGACGCTGTCTTTTTAGGATAGTGGATTGCCTTTAGTATATAAGCTTGTTTGTCTAGCTCTCATGATAAGTAAGGAAAAAGAAAACATGAATAGGATCTTAGAATTCTTTACGCTTGTTCTAGTTGACACAGCTAGCGACGTTGTTAATGACTCAGAATGTATTTTGTTCTCTTTATGCCCAGTTTTTGCCTTTTTTTTTTTTATCAAATAAAAGTCTCTTTAATGATCTACTCTTCCTTACCACTCCTTGTGGAAAGGGCATTAGCTTCAAAGTCAGCCAGATAGTTGTTCAGATCTCTTACGCCACTTCAAGGATATGTGAAACAGCTTGAACATATAACCTACCTACTCTGAGCTTCAGTTTACACTTCTATAATAAAGGAGGGTGTCTCCAGGATGAAATGAGATAGCATGTGCGAGGATTTAGAATGATAGCTGGCATATAATGAGCACTTACCGAGCATTAATTCTCCTTTTTTTCTTCCTTTTTGTCTTTGCTGAATCCCCACAGCCACTTTCTGTACCTCTTAATGGCATGCAGCACATTTGTGCATTGCGGGGTGGTTATATTGAATATATTTTTCATCTTTCCTTTACCATATTAAAAGATCCCTGAGGGCAGGTGATCCCATAGCGGTGGTGATGTGGGTCTGCGAGAAGACAGGGGTGTAGCTCACCAGTATATTTGTAAAGTTATAAACCATTTCAGACTCAGCAGAGATTAAAATAAAATTTTGCAAAATATGATAGGACACGAAGCTGTTCAGATATTTTTCCTACCCGATGGGACATTTTTCTACTGAATAGATTGCAGAGAAGTCAATAAATATTGAGGTAAATTTTCAGGAATTACCATATGCCAGGCCTGGATAGTTTAAATGCACATACCTGTTTAGCAGTCCTTATAAAGCTAAAAATCAGTCGTCAGTCTCCACTGCATGGAACCTAACCTATGTGCTTACACATAGAGAACTGGGGGCGCCTGGGTGGCTTGTCGGTTAAGCGTCCTACTTCAGCTCAGGTCATGATCTCACGGTCCGTGAGTTCGAGCCCCGCGTCGGGCTCTGTGCTGACAGCTCAGAGCCTGGAGCCTGTTTCAGATTCTGTGTCTCCCTCTCTCTCTGACCCTCCCCTGTTCATGCTCTGTCTCTCTCTGTCTCAAAAATAAATAAAAACATTAAAAAAATTAAAAAAAAACTATTTTAAGAACTGATATCCACTGTAGGAATTATATAAGTTCAAAAGTTTCACTTGAAATAATATTACTTTATACTTTAGCTTTTAAAATACTTCCAAATACATTTTCTTCTCTGATTTCACAAATCAGGTAAATATTAATAGCACTTAATGGACAAGAAAATTAATGCTTGCTGTGATCAAGTAGTCCAAGTTCATCAACTAATAAAAGGCGAAAGAATGTCTTCTGAAATCTAGTCAATACCATTACATCATATTTTCTCTTCTAGTTACAAAGAGGAGCTTTTGAAAAGTCAGCTATGCCAATAGTAGCAGTCTCACAGACATATTTTATTTTGCTGTCTTTTCAAAACTAAAGACAACCAGTCCTCAGAATGCACAATAACATAGCATATATTTTAAGTGACTCTTTCGCTTATACCTGATATAATTGGAGATGCCAGGCCCCTTGGCCAGGTTAAAAGTATAAAAAGACTCTGAGTAGTGATGATCCCAAATTAGAGCAGTGGGAAAGTAAGTAGTTCTTTATTTAGTTATGGAGGCAACATTTCAGAAGACCTCCGTATATCTGTATGTCATCAGTGTCTGAGGAAGTACATTTCATACTCTAACATTTTAAATGCCAGTTTTTACTCTACTAGCTGTATTTCTCAGAACAATGAGAGAAAAGCTTTCTCAGTTTTGTTTCCTCAGCAGTTCCAATCTTTCTCTCATTCTCAGTCAATTCCTTATTATCTGAATTAATTGAGACTATTCAGTGTGAACTCTTTCCTCTTCCTACCTCTGCCTGGAAAAGTCACCTGTCCTCCCTTGTCTTCAAATTGTCTCTGAGGATGATGTATTTCTTCTCCCCACGAGGCTGTCACCTGCTCCCGCTCCTTGATTTAGGCCTCTTCACATCCCCTCCAGTGACTTCCTCCTTTCTCCTTACTACAGCGTCTGTTTCTTCCCGTTAGCTTATTAGCAAACTGTCTTTAAGACAAACAACAAACACACACAACCTCTCAAACTATAGTTCTTTTTTATTTTGGTCTTTGCAGAACTATCAAAAGAATTGTTTGCACTTGTAGCCATGGTTTTCCCCTATAATTCTCTGCAGTCTAATTTCTACTTCAATGCTCAATGGGAACAGCTCTCTGATAGGTCCCATGCAAATTATCAAATCAACAAGAACTTTCATTAATCCTTAGCCTCTTTGAGTTTTTGGTATATGAGAACCCATTCATCTTCTCCCTCTACAATTCCTTTTTTCCCCCTATTCTCTATTTTTCCCAGCTTTGCTGCGATATAATTAACATCACAAATCTTTTATTTAAATATATAACATTTTTAATGGGATGTAATTTACATACCATAAAATTTATCCTTTTTAATGATACATTTCAGTAGATATTAGTATATTCACAAGTTTGTGCAACCATCACCACTATCTAATTCCAGAATATTTTCTCCCCCCTCCTAAAAAGAAACCCCATACTCATTAGCAGTCACTGTGTATTATCCCATCCTTCCAGCCCCTGGCAACCACAAATCAACATTGTCTCTACAGTTTTGCCTATTCTGAACATTTCATATAAATGAATCATACAAGATGTGGTCTTTGTGGCTGTGTTCTTTCACTTAGCCTATTTTCAGGGTTCACCCACATTATAGAATGTATCAATACTTCATTCCCTATTATGGCTGAGTAATATTCCATTATATGGATAGACCACATTTTGTTTATCCATTCATCAGTTGATGGACATTTAGGTTGTTTCTACCTTTTGGTTATTAGCAGTAACACTGCTGTGAAAATCCATGTTCAACTGTTTGTGTGGACATACGTCTTCATTTTTCTTGGGAATATATATAGCAGTGGAATTAGTGAGTCATATGGTTATTCTATGTTCAGCATTTTCCAGAAGTCTTTTTGACTTCTACTGTGCACTCCTCAACACTCATTGTCTTTCTTTTTCACTATCTCATCTATAAACAAAATGCAAATATTCCTTAAGATTGGGTCTTCCCCCCTCTTTACTGTTTACTAGCAATCTAATTTTCTCCCTTTATTCTAAATGCTATCTAATCTCTTGCTTTGGGGAATCTGTTTTCAGCCTGGTCACTCTGAACCTAGAGCTCTGTATTGATATATCCTAAAATCTTCTGATTATTCTGCCATCAGGTAAACAGCATAATCTCTCCAAAGCCTGTGTTTTGTAATCTGATTTCTCCCTTTCCAAGAGTGGAATAGCTATTCTCCCAGTTACCCTGGACTTAAAATTTTGAAGTCATCATTTACTCCTTCCCAGAAGCCTTTACTCCATGCCCAGTTACTAAGTCCTGCAATTTTACTTTGACAGTACTTCTTGTGATTCTCATGTTTAATTAAATTAGTTCTTATTATCTTGTGTTTGGAAAGTCACACATACCTCTTTAACTGGTCTTTCTCCCTCATATCTTTATCTTGCCTCCACTTCTCATCTCCTCACTTCTCATCTGCCCTTTGCAACATGACCTCAATATTGTTCTGGGCCAGGCTTAGCTCATCATTTGCAATTCAGCAACATTTGCCATTACCTGCTAAATAATATCAAGATTATTTTAGCCACTGATTGTTTAGTTACATTCATTAATTAGCTCCAACCAACCTTCCCATGATGTTGAACTAGTTCCTAAACTAAGAACGTACTTTATCCAAGATTACTTATCTTCTTTTCACTGTGTGTGATCCCACATATTCTTTGCCTCTACTTGGTGTGGCCATGTTCTGTCATCCTTGCAAGATGAACTATTTTTCACATAAGTTCACCCCAATTTTGTATCCCCATAAAAAGGTATCTGAGCTCCCCAGCTGAAGATGATCTCTTCAACATATGAACCCCTGCATTGTTTTAAAAACATTTTTGATGACCTTTTGACTTGAAACCAAATCCTTCTTGTTAGACACGAAGCTCTTTGAAAGTAAAAACAATGTCACATCACCCACCCCCCACCTTCAGAAGTGTGCAGTGCTTTTAGTGCTTTGCTTGATACATGGAGCATACTTGCAAAAAAAATTTATAATGACAAGTAATTTTTGATGGATTTTATTCTTACAAATATTTTCCCAAATTCTACCTCTTTTGTAGTTTTATTATTAAATTACAGAGGAAGTCTAGAATACAGGATTCAAATAATAGTTTATTTTCAGATATACTATAATTTAGTAGCGTGTATTTTCAGTTAATATCTAGTATGCAAGTTGAAATTATAAAAATGTGGCAGTAATAAGTCTTGAGTCCATGTCCAAACTAAAGATGGTATGGGCCTCATATTGAGAAAAAACAAAACAAAACAGGGGCACCTGGGTGGCTCAGTTAGTTAAGCATCCGTCTTCATTTCAGCTCAGGTCATGATCTTGCAATTCACAAGTTCTAGCCCCGTGTCAGGCTCTGTGCTGACAGCTCAGAGCCTAAGAGCCTGCTTTGGACTCTGTGTCTCCCCCTCTCTCTGCCCCTCCCCCACTTGAGCTGTCTCTCTCAAAAATAAACATTAAAAAAAATTAAAGCAACCAAAGTGTTGTATGTGAGAAATAAAAAGTAAATCCGAAGAATGTTTGAAAAAATAATAAAATATTTCATAGTAGAAGAGAAATAACTGAATGTGCATAAACCATTGCAGTTCCTGGAACATGTACCATAATAAAGAGATACTGTAAAAATGTTAATTTTAACAATTTTAATAAAATTAGTTCCAATTCATCTTTACCTTTCATACTTGGGAGTTTTGCAGTTGGATGGAATTCCTTAATATGTGAACAGGAATTTTATTGAACATTGCTGTAGATTATATTAATGTTCTTTATGTGTTCCATTAGCAATTCATTATCATTAGCAACTAAATAATAAATAAAATAGAAATCTGAATAACAGACTACTTAGTATCATTTACTGTAGCCTCTGGAAGGCCAGCTCTAAGGAAGAGAACCTGTTCATCCCATTGAACTGAGTATATGATGCTAGACCTGAAAAAACAGCAACAACAACAAAAGCCTGTCTTAGCCATAACTTGCCATGAATTCACAGGCTTATTTTATGGAAAGGTTTCTGAGCTTATCTGGGAGTTTGGAGCCATATTGGAAGATACTGAATATTGGGTTTGGATCTGAACCTTGAGGACTTCCTTAGAAGTCATGTGAGGGTGACTTGAGAATCTAGGCCATCACACATCCCGTGCCTCAATTTTCTTTCCTTTGGATCTACATCATGAATACCGAGCCCAGACAGCCTGACATTAGATTAGTAAACAGGATGCTTTATTACTAATAATTCACTCTTATTATACTACCATGAAATAAATGATCTTAGCTTCTCACTTTAACTTCCATAGTAGCCCACACTATGAACACCATATACCTACACATTTATTTTTTAACTTTATGTGAAGTATACTGTAAAATAAAAATAACAATTATTTTTAAAAATTTTTGGTAATTAGCTCTTTTTTCCCAACAAACTTAGTCTAATTATGTATCATCCATGATAAAATGAGAGGTCAATAGCTACAGATGCATAATTTCACTCTGATAGATTGCTGTTTGAAAATAGGATATGACAATTAGATGATTAATTTTCTTCTATTAAATAGCATTACAAGACTTCAGATTACATTTATCAGTATATTCCCTTTAGTGAGAACATAATGCGAGGAAAGGCCAAACAGAATAGGAATTCACATCCTTTGTGGAAGCTCCGAGTATGCTTTTTATCAACCACACTTGTGAAAATAATTAGACAATGAAATTCTGTTTGAAAACTTATTTCACGTTCAGTTTTCAAAGTAGCATGTTAAAGACGTCATATGTTAAAGGTTAAAGCATGTGAGTATGAGGAGCAAAATTTTGAATGTCCTGCTGGCATTTTTTTTTTTTTTTTTTTTTTTTTTTTGGTTCTGGTTATCTGCAAAGTATACACCCCTTGTCAGTATAACTAGGGAGTGCCTGTGTAAACATTCTTGTTTTGCCTGTTCCACATAATCGTTTCTTGTATCATATTTCTTCTGACCTCGCTATCTGAAACCAATTACAGGAGATCCATTTGGGCTGCATCTATTTTCATAAGAAGCCTAGGCAGCAGTGTTTTTCTCAGAGATGAATATCAACATCAAATATGCTTCTGAGTGCTTTGTTATTTATGTTTCAGAGAGATTTTGTAGCCTTCAGCTCTCAAGAATGTGTCATGCTGTGCTGTTTATACATTGAAGATATTAATGGGTGTAGATGCCATTTTTCATTTTAATGTCTCAAATGCAACAGGCTGATAGGTTAAGCATTCCTATTTTTATAGGGAGAGATATGAGTGATGTCTGTTTTCTCCCAAAATATACATATATTTACTTTGAAAAAAAGAAGTTATTTATTAACCTTAGAATGCTCAACATTTTTGGTTTCACTGGGTGTTTCTGAGCTATTCTCAAACAATTTTGCTCCTCGTGAACGTTTTCAGGGTTTTTCAAGATATTGATCTGACAGGTTATAAAGCTTTTTTACTCTTAATTCTCATAACGACCTACTCATTAAAGTCACTGCCCATATATGAGATTCATAGGTAGCATAAAATTACTACTGTTGTGGAGGGGTGATAACTTGAACTTCTGTTTTTCTTACAGAATTTTAGTTTATTTGAAATTAAACAGTAGCTATTAGGAATGCTGTTTTCAGTAAGTATTTTTTTAAAGTTTTTATTTAAATTCCATTTAGTTAACATACAATGTAATATGTGTTGTGGAGTCAGATGCACTGAATTCTGAAAAACTTGTGCATTCCCACACCTCTGCAGCCTAACAAAAATACATCTTTAATCTGTTGTAAAAATTTTTATTCATTTTTCAAAATATTTTAATTTAATCTGATTCCAATTTTTAAAATGTCCTATCTTAATTTTCTTTCACTTTACTAAAATTAGATAACTTCATTAAGTAAAGTGCACTATTAATTCAAAACAAATGTGTTTTTGGAAACTAGATATGGTTTGGCTGTCTTAGAAACCTCTTTCTTATTGTTCACTAGAATCACACTCAGTCATTATTAAAGGAGATTCTGTAAACATCTCTTGTCTTTGCTCTAATTTTTTTTTTTTTTTTTTTTTTTTTTTTTTTTGCAGAGCAGAGGGTGATCATATAAATCCTAAATAGCTCATAGAACTTAATGAATGGCCCTGGAATTTATCTTTTCTATTTACCAATTGAAGTGGACAAGTGATTTTCAAATTAATATTTTATGTAATTTGACACCTAACACCTTATATTGATGAAAGTATTTTATCTCATAATCTTTCATCTTTTGGGTAGCTACAAAATAAATTACTAAGATGAACCAAATATCTGTGAGCAATTGTTAATTAAAATTCAGTCCTAAAATGATATCCAGAATGCTGGGAATAAAAATGTCATGTGATGCCTGCAGTTAGAATGCAAACTGCCAGAGATGCCTGCTTAGGATAAGTTTTAAATCATTCCTGATATCTTAGAGTTATTTTTTGTCCTCCTGACTTTTATGTTTGCTACAGCAGTCTCTACTGCTACTAAAAGAATGTTGGAATAGGCAAATGTTTTTTTTTTTTAATTAATTTATTTTTTTTATTTTAGAGAGGAGGGGAGAGGGGCTCTTTTTCATAAGAATTTGTACTGAAAGATGATCCTGGACTATTAAAAAGAAAACTTTTTTTAACATTTATTTTTGAGAGAGAGAGAGAGAGACAGAGCACAAGTAGGGGAGGGGCAGAGAGAGAGGGAGACACAGAAGTGGAAGCAGACTCCAGGCAGCCTCTGTCAGTGCAGAGCTGACGCGGGGCTTGAACCCATGAGCCATGAGATCATGACCTAAGGCAAAGTCAGACGCTTAACGAACTCAGCCACCAGGCACCCCCGATCCTGGACTATTTTAAAGATAACTCTCAATGTGCATGGAAACCAAGGTACTTTAAAAGTTTAGCCAGCTGTCTGTGGTATTCTACTATTACTATTACTCCTGTAAAAACATGCACATGTACACGTATGCTTTTGTCCAGGGAATTTTCATGTGCTGCAATTCCAATAAATCTAATTTTCTAGTGTCTTTCTATAGCCACTGGGTGTTGCATATTCCATTGGGTTTCTTGTGTGGGTTGAGCTGAATGAGTATCATGCAGGATGGTGACATGAATAGGGCCCTAAGCTTGGAAGACAGTTTAGAAGTTCAAGCCTGAACTTTTGACCAAACAATGCTACTGCTTTGTGACTTTAATCAAGTTATTGTCATGTTGGTGCTTCGGTCACTTGTCTGGAAATTGTGAAAGCTAAGCTAAACAATGTGTAAGACTTATGTCCAGCTCTAGAATTGTTCAGTTTATTTGTAATAACTGGTCAAATGATCAGAGGGTTCCAAGAGTTTAGAGTTCCATCAGGTATCGGTCGAGGATATCCAAGTCAAGGATGGCAGGAACACTCAGCGATAAAAACAATCTGTGTTCCGTGGTAGTTGTTCCATTCAAACATTTACAAATTCAAATGTAAAAAGATTATATTGTAGTTTTTCTTTTAGGTTTGGATAAATGAATATGCTCTCTTTATAGGTAAAAATCACTCATTATGGCGCCATATGTGCTCCTTTACTCCAGCTTTACTCATTGCCATCTAATGGTTTCTTTGATGGAACAGAGAGAGACAACATGGCACACTGGAATGCACTCTGGCCTGGAAGCGGGAGACCTTGAACAAAACACTTGATAACTCTAGGCCTCATTTTCTCATTTGTTAAACTGAGGGCATCAGCGTACATGATTTCTATGATTGCTTTTAGTCCCAGCCGTCCATGGTTCCAAGATTCACAACTATGTTCATCAGAATCCTTTAAGAATAATAAATGGCTACAGAATTAAATATAAACTCAATAAGTCTGTGTGTACACAAAAGGGGAAAAAACAGTTATATGAAAAAGATGAGGCAAAATTTGTGTGGACTGTGGCAACAAAGGCAAAAATAGTTGATGGATTTTTTTTTTTCTTTTCTTGAGAGTCTCACATAGACACAGCCTAAGTCACACTATGGTAATTTCCACTTGCACAATATCATTTGGAGTTATTTTATAAATTGTGATTTAAAACGTGAAGCTGTATCATTTAGAATGTTAAATGAAATCTTTTAAACTAAGTTTTGTGATAAAGTATTTGGAGACTTTTTTACTTGGTCTTTTATTTGTCAAACTTCACTTCACATGAAATTGCCTGAGTTCACTGGAATGTGCCATCCTTAGAAACATCGAGGTAGTAATTACTTGAAAAATTGAAAAAACAAAAGATTGCTGCTCTGAGTGAGTGTGTCTCCAAATGTAAAAAGTGTGCTTTACAAACTATGCCAGATCCTGCTCCGGGAAGACAAATCAGCGTTGTTAGGGGAGGGTGCTATAGTGCCTTCAGTTTGTTTACTTTGGTTTCTATGTCTGCCTGCCTTCTCAGAAAACTTGCTTGGAGCCAGACTGTAGCAGCCCTCTCTCTGTCTTTTCATAATTGATCAGGGGATGACTGCCTTCCCCGAGGGTTAAGACGTGGCAACTTTTTCTGTTTGCTCAGCATCTCAATGCAGTAGTTCAAACATTGTTCACACCAGCTGGCAGTGTAATGCCATATGCACATCTTGTCAAAGCAACTGTTGTCATGGATACTAGAAACTCTCTTAAAAACCAGATCATTGATTCCAATCAAAATTGTACTTTTTATCAGCTTAGAATCTCAATTATGATAGTAGAATATTGATCTAAGATATTCTCCCATCATGAAAAATTTACCTTGTATTCCAAAACAATGAAGAACAGAGTAGGGCAATGATTTATTTTAGTTTTATGTATTGAGAAATTTCATCATTAGTGTTCATTAAACTCAGTTATTGAGAGAAAAAAGGAGTTTGCAAAGTAGAGGCTCTTAAAAAGTTTTTTTTCCCTTAATTTATACTGCTACCCTAAAAGCATCTCAATATGTATTTTTTTATGACATTCGTTTTTATATAAGTTTATATAGTGTATCACCAAACTGCCCCTCCTCCTGTAAATGAAATGCTTAATTTCTTATGTTAAGTTTTGTTTTCCTGAATGGGAAAAAAAACATAAAAATAAATGAAAACATCTTCTATTTTGATTGGTATTCTGTCACACATAGAAACAAACCTGATTGGTTGAGTGGTAATTTCTTTGTTCTCTGATTTTGCTAAGAATGCAAATGAAAACCACTCAATTTTATTTGGCATTAAAACTGCACTTTATTTTGTCAAAGGAGAGGTTTCCCCTTGAATTGTAAGTACAAAAAAAGTGTTTTTAATCTTTGGTGAAAATCCTTATTAATTCACTTTCAAGATAATCTGATGTTGATTTGTCAAATTTAATTACAGCTTCCGGTAACACTTGAAGTCTACTGCTTTTGCTTCAAAATTGTAATATGAAAATGCAAATTGAATGATAATTTAAAAGGGAGTGGGCATTTTAGTTGAACACTCAAAGACAAGTTCCTTGTGGAAATGAGGTTATTGATGCAGTTTATGATTTTTTCCTCTTTAAGCACTTTAAACAAATTAACTTTATTTCCTGCAGGATTCCATGTATCTCCATGACTTTAAGTAAAGTTGTGTATGTGTTATATGTGGAATTTTTGTTTCACATTAGAAGATATTTAATAATTCTCTCTAGAAGGGAGGATGGGAAAGGAGCTGTCATACATTGAAGCCTTTTACTATTAACCAAGGAATAGCCAATTATTGATAATCAATTTACCATTCAGCAAAGTATTTAGATATTGCTCCCTTTTTTACTTTTAGGCTCTCCAAGCAGCTAGACAACTTCTCTTACAGCAGCAAACAAGTGGATTGAAATCTCCTAAGAGCAGTGATAAACAGAGACCACTGCAGGTTAGTAAAGCATTCTTGTCCTTGAGATCTTATTTTAAAAGATGTTCATAATGATAACAAATGGGCAGACCCAGTTGTATACATTCAGAAAATTATTACATTTGCATGTGTTGATAATTTTAATTCAAAAACAGAGCCCATTTTACTTTTTGGAAAGAGAAAATATTTTCTATTTCCATAGATTTCAAAAGTGTACAAGGCCACTTATTGCAAAAATTGTATAGAAACCACATTTGGTATACGTAGGCATAAGAAGTTTTGTATAAAACTCCCTTGTGGGATTTTAACAGAATTTTATTCACAAGTTAAAATAAAATGTGAAATTTCTTCTCCAAAAGCAAAGCCATAGTAAGATGGTGTGGAAAGAGACAAAGCAGTCTTAGACAACCTCCGCAGTTGTATCCAAGTGACAAATGCAGAAAACCTCCAAGGTTGCCAGAAAAACTGTTTGAGTTTGCCAAGGAGTTATTGCTGTTGCTACAGTTATAAAAACACATTCTGGAGTTTGTTGTCCTTATTCACTATGTTTGTCCTGTGCAACTGATAGTATATGTATGTCCTTCAAAGTAACTTTTTCTTATGTAATATAACCACTGTTTCATATAGTCTTACCCAGGGTATATAGGCCATTGTTTGGGGAGAAGAAGCATTTTTAGGGTGTTTTTTTTTTAATGTTTGGAAGGTAGAATCTGGAGTTACATAAATCATCTTTCAAAATGTTTATCAGCTCTGTTGAAAGATAAGCAATGGTTTTTCCTGAATCCTGTGTTATATGTAAGCCTAATAAGGTAAGCTTAGTTTAAAAAAAAAAAAAAAAAAAAAGTAAGCATCCTTCTTGTTCCTTTATTTTAACAAAACAATCTTGGGTTTTTTTTTTTTTTTGTTTTTTTTTGTTTTTTTTTTTGTTTTTTTTTTTTTTTTTTTTTTTAATGGCCTAGCTGTCTATTTTCATTTTCAGGTGTATTCCCAGATGCTAGTAATTAAAACTTACATGATGGTCTTCTGAATGACAGAGAATTACAGGCTACTTATCTACACAATCCAGAAACTACTTATTCCCTAAAAGCTGGATTAAATTTTTGGTCCCTAAACAAATTTGAGATCAGAATATATGTTGTTGGGAACCAGCCCTTTCGTGGGAGGTGGGTGGGAAGAAGGAAGACTTGTGGAGAGGGGTTGTGTTCCAACCGTGTAAAGTTCAAATGTCTGCCATGATTGCAAAAGTTGTAGTGAATCAGCCTGAGTTTAAGATTCATTTTAACTTTAAAAAAAAAATAAATAAATGTCACATTCTTTTGTTTAAACTAATCAGTAATTTTATGGTGACACACTTTCCTCACCATCATCTCTCCCCAAGTAATGACAGTGATTGGAGTATTTCCATCAAATTCTCTTAGTCCAAGGGAGCCTCTCCATACATTTACATGACAGAGAAAAATCTGCATAGAAGTCACATAAGATAGCAAATGAAATATTTTCCTCACTGTAGCTTCAGAATGGGAGTTTTGCACTGTTGTTGGCATAGCAAGGGAGGTTTAGTGGCTGGCAGCATAAGCCAAAGGTAGGAGTTTATTGTTTCGACTTTGGGAAAAGCACTACATATTGTCCTAATTCTATTTTAACATGCCCCTTGATAAAAAAGACAAAGTAGTTGTTCCTTCCTCCCCAAAGCTAAGTCCAGTAGAAGCTTCTTTATTGCTGGTTACCAGGGTATCTTTGGAAAGAATGGTTGGGCTTTAGTTTGTCTTTCTTTTTTTTGTTGTATTGGAAGGCAAGATTTGATACTTTGTTTAACTAAAATATACATAATTTTTCTTGGAAAGCACACACATATAATGTAGGAATATTAATGACTCTAAAATAAGAAATTGTTGCTCATGTACCAAATGTTGTATAAATAAAATTTCGGGCAGAAGTCCTCAATTTTGTTATTTTATTGCGAAAGGATGATTGAAAGTAATTTAAATATCTTTTAACAATTTCAAGTGCTAACCATTACCACAGACTTTTCTTGTGTCACTTATACTTAGTGTTTTATGATGCATATTAATATATCTCCTTTGTATAAATTATAAAACTATAGCATTTTATTATTATTTTGTATTTTAATCAGGTCTAATGCCAAAATGTCATAGGAATGAAAAGTTGGTTTTTATGAATGAGAATTTAGAAGTAATGAATGCTTACCTGTTCACCAAATTATACACTGCGATTAATATAATGTGAGCCTAAAGTTTTAGTATTTCACAGAATTTGATAAGTTTAGCAACTGTAAACATACTGGGATTGTGTTACAAACCTAGCAGCATCTTCCTAGTTTGCATATGTTGTCAAATGAGGATATTAGGTGATGCTTATCCTTGCATCTGCAAATGCTTTTTAATGTGAGTTGCACTATTAGCCACTTATGTGAAAGGGTTGCATATTTTTGTTAAAAATTTTAACCATTTAATATGAAATTAACACTTTAAAACTTTGACGATTTTTTTTTCAGTCTAGTTCTTTTTATACTTAACAAAGAATTTAACCAATCTTTCAGGATAGAGTTGGTGTAGATTATCTCTTAAAATGAATAAAGGTAATTGAACATGTTTCAAAACCTGCACTTATAAAGGCTAGGTATTTGGTGCTGATAATAGATCACAGTGGTTTGTGCTTTATCATACATAACACATTTTTAGAGGACCAAAAGAAAGTACGTGTTTTTCATTTTAAAATATAGTTTTGATGGAGAACTATTTTATAAGGTTTGAAAAAAATATAGAGAGATAAAAAAAATCTGTTTTGATGGCTCAAGTCACAAGAACAATATTAGGTCTTGTTATACTCAACTGATTTCTTTGAAATGTTGAAAAGTAGTAGCCAGATTTGAAGTGTGACATGGTAGAGAGTCTATTTCCAACAGACTAGTATTTATCTACTATTTATATACTATCTACTATTGTCAGGGTTTTGTGACTTAGATATTAGCCTATCTAATACAAAATGGAAAGAAAAAAATCACATCTGACAAGCTCGAGTACTGATTGTAGTAATAATTTCACTTTTCATGTATAGATATCTGAATATATGTATTTGAAACATATTTACATTTTCTATTCATTCCATAAAACACCAGTTGAATAGGTCCAGTCAGTAGGTACATTGATTAATGACATATTGATGAATAATATATAAAGATTGTGATGCAAATGGGAGCTGATATTAACCTAGGCATTACCAGATGTTTCTTCTTTACATGCTTACTGTATACCCCAGAAAACACACTATAATGGCTAAAGACAGCCTCTTGTCTTGATTTCTGATATTTATTTATATCTACTCCTAGAACTTCCTAGGCTTGGTTTACCCATAGTGGATCATAAAAAGAAAAGTTAGCCAAAGAGAATAAGTAATGCTTTCAATCTCATAAAACTAATTTCCAGATTAAAAAGAGTAAATTTCTTTTACTGTTTTTAAACACACACACACACACACACACACACACACACACACATACACATTTGCATATGCACACATGCACACTTCCATAATCTGTAAATTTTAAATTTTTTGTAAAATACATTATCAGTTTTCTAGCCTATGACAAATCTACTTAATTTAGTTTAGGTATGAAAATTGGTCGCATTATTGTTCTTGTTACATTTACAGCCATGAGACAGACTTGTGGTTCTTCAACAGCTGTGCAGAGCAGAGACGTAAATTTAAGGTAAATGACATTGCTTTGCTATCTTAGATGAATATTAGTATATAGTATTGTAATCACTTCCTTCATTGTAGGTTAATATCTAATATAAGGTTCTCTTTTCCAATAGGTAATTAAAATATATATTTTTTAAATAATTGTATTAAATAGTTCAAGAACAGAAGAATAAAAAGCAAAAGTGAATTACACTTAAGGGTCTTATTCTGACTCTGCCACAAACCAGTTAAATAAGTTAAGGAAGCCACTCATCTTTTTAAAATAGAGACTTTGGGCTTAACTGATGGACAAAATATTACAATATGTGCTTTAAGATTTATTTTTTTAATCAAGTTATAGGCATCTTAATTTTTCAGGAATAGCTGTATCTTGTTGGGTATTAGTTTATGAGTTAAGATTTTATTTGTTTGTTTGTTTTCAGTTACAAAGCACTTGTTTACTAACATGCCATAGCCAAAAATAATGTTTTGGAATCAACGTACTAAATCCTGTATGCGTGGAAACCATTGTGCAAGTATCATTTTGTACAATATCTGAAGAAACTTTGTTCTTTTTAATGCCTTGAAGTAGTTTTATAAATTGATTTTAGAAGAAACAAAAGCTACACAAAGAATGATTTTACCTATGTATTTTATTTAATAATCTACAGTAAAATATGTTGTGATATAATACAATTTAGCAAATTTCTACCTTTTTTACTTCTTCAACTTGAAATGTTAAAATTAACATCAGCAGACAAAACAAGAAATTCTGCAGTAAACTACTCAGCATTTGTAAAATTTCATATTCTCGGAATAAACCAAGAATAAAGTATGAAATATAAATAATGAAATATATATTCTAGAAGAAAATAATAACTGTAGGATATGGAATTAGACACTGATAAATAATTTAGGTTTTAGGAAATTATAAATGTTCATGCATGCAGTGGTAAAGAATAATGTTGAATATTTCCTTTTCAACCTAATTTCTGATTTCTAGTATGGAAGAATTAGAAGGAAACTAAAACATCTTGTTTCAAATACTGAAAGTAACAAAATCAAAAAATTTGCAATATGGATTTGAGTAGAGCAATGCACTATGATGTAGAAAACAAGATATTTTTAAAGTTTTTTTATTTTTTCTATGTATCAAAAAGATAAGCAGTAAGTCTAATACATTGTTTTTATTTCATAAATCATAAATTTTAAAAAGTTTAACTTAAAAACTATTCACAAGGACAGGCTATGCCTGTGTGGTACTCATTTTCCCATTAAAGTACAGAGCATTTCTTAAAAGCCAGCATGAAATAAGCAGTTTTACAAGAATGTTATAGAATACAACCTTAAAATATGATGATGTTGCCACCCGTGGCCAGCTGCTCAAGGCTGACACCCTGTGGAGGAGGGTCTAGGATGTCCAGTCCATCATTGTTAAGTATGCTTCAATGGAAAACTTGTATCTCATCTAGTCATAGCATGTAGGAGAAAGAACATACGTTTTGAGTATGAAGCCTACTTTGTCCTTAATCAGGAAGATTTTGGGTAGGTAGAGTCCTTGGAGTCCATGTCATGGAGGCTGTTACCTCCTCTCTAAAAAAGGGACAAAGGACACCTATCTTGCAAGATTGTTGTGAAGACTAAAAAGAATACTGTGTGAAGTAACTAGCGTAAATTCTTGCACTTATAATGAGTTAATAAATAATTACTGTTATGATCAGCTCCAGAAATTTTATATTTAATCCAAGGTTATGATAAATATTCTATAATATGGTTTCAATTTTTGTCCATAATTTTCACTATTCACTACATATGCCTAATTTATAAGAAAGCAGCACTGAGTGTTTTAGGTACTACTAAAGTATCTCCCCCTCCTATATGCCCCCACAACATATATATTGCACAGTTGCCACACACAAAATTACTTTTTATTAATTTTTTTCACACTTATTTATTTTTGAGAGACGAGAGAGACGGAGCATGAGTGGGGGAGGGGCAGAGAAAGAGGGAGACACAGAATCCAAGGCAGGCTCCAGGCTCTGAGCTGTCAGCACAGAGCCCGATGAGGGGCTCAAACTCACGGACCGAGATCATGACCTGAGCTGAAGTCAGATGCTTAACCTACTGAGCCACCCAGGCATCACCCAGCCACCCACGTGCCCCTCATAAAATTACTTTTTAACGTTTGCCTTTCCTACAAGGCTGTGAGCTCTATAACAGCAGGGACCATGAATTTCCTGCTCATCTCCAGTGCCTCACAATGCCTGGTGAATAATAAAGCTCAGTAAATATTTGTATAGATGGTATGGAGCCTATAAGGAGTCTGTACTGTATTGTTTAGGTAGGAGGGGTTTTAAAGGCTTTTGATAAGCAGGTGATATGATCAAAGCAGTGCTTTGTGAATATCTCATCAACAGTGGAGCATTTGGAGGATGTTTAGGGGGAGGGGAGTTGCAAGGGGTCTGGAATAAGGATAAACTTTAAAAAATTATTTAAATAGGCATATGATGAATTGATCCTTAGGCATGTGGAGTTTGAGCTGATGGCAAGAAAAGTAAGTTAAAGTAACAAACTTTTAGAAAATTAGAACTTGACAGAGAGATTATAGCCAGAGACAACTATTTGTGAAATAATCCAGAAATGATAGATGAATCCATGAAAGTGGAGATTTCTGACAAAGATGATTTACCAAGAGGAGCTCAGTAACATCCACATTTTTTAGAGCAAGAAGAAAAAGAAGCAAAAGGAAAAAAAGAGAGAGAGAGAGAGGAAAAGAAGAACCAAATTAGCATTTATCAATGAAGGTCAAGGAAAGGAAGAGCTTTTAAAAGGTGGCTCTTGTCAACCATATCAAGCAATGTCCATGAAGATGAGCATTTTCATACATACAATTTTTAATTGCAACATTGGTGATTGTTGATCCCCTAGTTTCTTTGTCATTCACCAGTAACTCTTAGAATCTGCAGTACTAAAGTGATCAAATAATGAATCAGAAAAAAGAAAACTTACTTTTACAAGAATGTTAAATAGAAAATTGAGAGTTAGTAAATATACTTCTGTTTTCTCAAATTGCTCTGTCTCTGATTGTATAAGTAAATGAAGTAAATATGTATTGCATATCTAATACTGAGTTCCCATAAGTTAATCTGGAAGAAAACTGCTTTCTAGGAGGTTAAATTTTCTCTTTTCCTACCAACCAAAGCATGTGTTCCATTGTGTAATCCATTAGGATTCAAAGAACATATTCCCTTGCCTTCTCTATCTTAACTAAAGTGAGGAAGAAAGAAATAGAACATTAATATTGTTAAGGGAGCTCTCCATAGGATTTAAGACTTAGGCTGTGAATTTTATCTTAAGATGTTTGGAGGTGTTATACAAGCCAAATTGAATGACAAAGTGAACAGTGTGAGTACATGATTAAAGACAAAAAGTGAAATTATTTTGAAATTCGCTTACATTTAAGATTCCTTGTGTTTCCTCAGTGGATTCTATTCATATATTTCGATCATCCTGCATTCTGTATTCCACTTGGTTTTCTTAAAATTTCCCCACTGTCTTCATCTTTTCTACTATATTGTTTCTTCCTTTATTGTCCTCTTCTTTTCTCTCATCATGTAGTCTTGTCCATTTCACTTAATCTCTGTCCCTTCAGTCCCATATTGAGAAAAGAGTAACTTTAAATGCCTGTAATTACTCAATTCTATCTTGAACCTAGAAGATATTCTAGCATATCATCTTACAAACAAAATAGAAAATCTGTGCTCCTTTTTACAGTCCAGTATCCACTATTTAGTTCTTATCTTGCCCCAAGAGAAGTTTCCATTATGCAATTTTAAGTTGTAGTTGTAGTATGCAAGCAACTCAGTTCTTGATGATCTTTGACACTTGGATGGACCTGGAACCCTGGAGCCTTTCATTTACTGCTAGAAATCCCGTTACTGATGACAGACATTTACAGGTAGCTCTTTAAAAGTCACCGCCAGAATGGTTACATCATTCCTTAAAGCCTTTTGTTAGATTTTCCAGAAAACTCATTGAGAGGTGAATATTCAAACTTGAATTGCTTGGGATAGTTATATTAAATGGCCAGTTTTTAAAGGAGATCTTAGGTTGTGCTGATTATAATTCATTAAATAATGCTGAGTTTGGAAGCACAGCATTTGAAATGATCAAACAGAGGTATAATGAATTGTTCTTTCAAAAATATTTAAGCCACCCTACCTTAATATGAAAATCATATAAGCTCATTATAAGAATCTAACACGATTTTAAGTTAAATTATGGTTGGGCACTAAGTTACTTTTCCCAAAGGCACTTAATAAATATTAATAAATTGCTATAGTGTAGTAGATTTTTTAAGATGAAAATTATGTTCTCTGATTAGATGAGGAAGAAACCACTCATGAGAACTAATTATAGTAGACCCTTGACATTCACAAGGTATGCATCCTGAGATCTTCATGAACCCTCAAATTCAAGAAATTCCCAGTTCAAAAATGTGGAGAGGTCTATGCAGGCTTCTTTCCAAATACTATTCTTATTCTGAATTAGGCTAAATTGTCATGTGCAAACTGAAACATAAGTGAATCGCTTCCAGCTTTCAGTAAAAATTCTTTCTTGACTTCAAAATATCTTTTTTTTTAAAGAAGAAATTTTTTTTAAAGAAGAATTTTTTTTTTAATATCACAGGTTTTCCTACATCGGTGAGAATAGGTAGAGAACAGCAAAATACATTCATAATAGAAGAATCATGGGGGTGGAGAAGTTAGTTTATGTATATGAGAAGTCAGCCATGTAAAGAATGGATCAGCCTCCCCCCAGCATGCTTGATTCATTTTCATGGCCTGACAAATTACAGAAGTGGAATGCCTGGAACTTTGGAACTTGGTGGTTTGAAAATTATCAGACCAATCCTCAACGTCTGTGAATTTTAAGAGCCCATTCTGCTAGATCTTATACTCTAGCATATATGAGGAAGAATCCAGAGTGAACAAACAAGTTCCCCCTACCTTACTTGCTGATATTTTAAGAATTGGGAAAGGCATTCAATATAAACGTTTTCTCCTCCTTCATTTTAAATCTCAATGACATTAATAAATTACCTGGAGTACTCTTTCAGAGTAGAAGTTGCCTGGAATATTTTTTAGGGGCATGTAAGAAGGCAGTGTCTTAGGAATGAAAAGACCTCTTAGAGGTTCAGTAGATGAGTAGAAGCTTTATTTTAATGGCCATGCGTTGTTAACTGGCCTAAGCATTCTGAGCTTCATATTTTATCCCTGAAATGAGAGTCTCTGCTTACATTCAGTTCACAGCTGGATCACATCCAGCTTACCTGGTGGTTATTTTTTTTTTTTTAAGGCTTTGTTGTTTGATCATGCCAATTTTTATAGTTTTGCCATATAGACACAGAACATGCAGTACCTAGTAGTAAAGCATTTTGATAACACAAAATAGAAAATTCCTTTGCACAGTGCATACATTCTTACACTTCTAATGCTGACACTTGTGCTGCTGTAAAAGCTGCCACCTTGATATCTTCTGCTAGTGCTACTGCAAGTCTTCAAGTGACAAACCAAAGAACATACTGAGCACTGATGTGCTGACATGAGGAAAATCTGTTGTCTTACAGAAGAACTGTAGTAAATTCTTCAATAGAATATCTTTGGAAAAACAAACCAAAAAAAAAAAAAAACCAAAAACAAAAACCCGCAAACAATAAAATCATCCTCTTCATATTCCACCTTCTTCCCATAGAACCAAGCATGTAACAGACATTTAAAACATACTAATTGGTGATTGAAATATGACTAAAGTTTTAGTTTCTCCAAAACTGGGGCATCATTGATACTTTTCTCTTTATTACAGAAGAATATATTTCCAATAACCATCATCAGTCTCCTGTGCAGTCTTAGAGTTCGCTTAGGCCAGTGTTTCTCAAATCCAAGAAATACTTCAAAACATTTAAGAAGTGGAGAATTGGGGATCCACCCAAGACCATTCAGTAAAAATTTGAGGGGGTTGGATTTTGGAAAAATCAAAATATTTTAGACTCTCCAGAAGATTCTAATGCAGCTGGTCCACAGAGTCATATGCAGAAATCCCAAACTACTTTTCTGAAACAGTGGGACCCTGTAATAAAAAGTACTGAGTCTGGGGGCGCCTGGGTGGCTCAGTCGGTTAGACTTCTGACTTCAGCTCAGGTCATGATCTCACGGCTCGTGCATTCGAGCCCCGCGTTGGGATCTGTGCTGACAGCTCAGAGCCAGGAGACTGCTTCAGATTCTGTGTCACCCTCTCTCTCTGCCCCTCCCATGCTCATGCTCTGTCTCTCTCTGTCTCTTACAAATGAATAAATGCTAAAAAAATACTAAGTGTTCTGACAATTAAAAAAAAAGTACTGATTCCGAATTCTCTTATTACAATACTGTGTCCTTTTAATGTCTGGAACTCTTTTCTTCAACCTACACAATGAAAACTGCTGAAATAATGGCACCTCATGTTCCTACCAGATTCAGCAGCCTTTGAATCCTGTCTTGTGTTTTGTTTTGTTTGTTTCCTTTATATATATATATATATATATATATATATATATATATATATATATATGTCTTTAAACCTGAGCTAATTCAAAAGGCCCCTGGCTAGGTGCCTTGAGAGGTCTCTCTCCACTTATCCATGGATAATGGATAATTTCCAAATAATCCAGGATCATTTCCAACCATATTGTCAGAATTTTACTTTCAATCAGTTCTCATCAGTACTCTCAATGAGTAAAATCTTCACTAATGAACTCATTCTCTTCTTATATCTTTGATCAAAACAATTTGTTTTCTAAAGTCCTCCAACATATGCACTATGTCCAGTTGGCCTCCCTTTCAGTGTTAGAACCTTAAGGAAAAGGCTCATTGTCTTCAAAGACAGCTGTCTGCTACAGTGGCCCTCGCATGCTGATCTCATTGTTCACCGCACACTTTTTACGTGGTATGTGAGCGGCAGTTTCTCTAACATTGCTTCATGTCCCCACAAAGCTGACCTTGCCCTTCTTTTCTCAATATGCATTTCTCCACCTTCATCTAGAAAACTTCTGGGTACCTTTTACATTCTCGTTGTCAGCTACTCTGAAGTCTCTTTTGATACTCTCTCCTGCCACACACACAATGTAGATTTAATTATTCATTTCTATATATTACTTCTATGTCATATACCTACTTCTATTTTTATAGGTATCACACTGAATCAGAATTACTTGGAGGCTGGGATTCCGTCTTATTCATCTTCACATTTCCAGTGTCTGGCACATAGTGCATTTTGGGTAAATGTGTGGAGTCCATTCATCAGGGCTAGTTTATAATTGAGCTTCTCCTTTCTGCCATGCTCCAGATTTGTTTTTTTTTTCACTTGCCCGCTGGTGCATGCCGACTTAGATAAAGTTGTTTTAAACTGAAATTACTTATCTCTCCCAACCCTTATACAATGCTTTCATCAACTTTTCTGATTTGTGTTCTACCGTGTCCAGATGTAAACCCTTCTGATCTAATTGGGTCATATTCCTCTGCTCTAATGTGAAAATTTCCCTTTTCTTCAACCTCTCACCGTGGCACAAAAGGCTATACGTCATCATATACCTGATACATCACAACCATGACCTAATCCTTACTGCTCACTGAACATGCTGTATATTTATTTATTCAGTCATTCATAGATATTTACAGGTTGTTTCTTATATACCAGGCACTTTCTGGGGTGACATGAACCATAAGAACTTTGATACCTATTTGCCTTGGTTTCTATTTCTCCCATCTGTTTGGAAGGTCATTCAAACCTACCTACCCACTGCCTGCTACCTTAGTTGCCAGACTCCTACACACAATTTAAGGCCCTATTCCCTCAAGTCTTCTCTGACTCTTCAGAGAGAAATAATCCCTCACCCATGTGTATTTCGAGAACCCATATCGTATTTTTATTTTATCATCCCATATATGTTAGTTATAAAGATTCAGTTACATGACTAGATTAGTTGCATGAATCAGGTCACATTACCCACCCCCCTCTCACATTGCTAATTTATCTTGTCTTAGCTCTATTAGGCAGTCTGTTTATGACTAATACTTCAACCGATTCCTTTTCCTGTGTAGATAGCATGTAATATACTTATTTAACAATAACAATTCTTTCTCCTTTTTATCTTTTCTTAAATATTTTCTTTCCTGATTTTATCTTCTGGTTTATTAATTTTATAGATACATAACATTTTGCTTACAATAAGCTCTTTCCCCCTATTTATTCTGTTTTTCTTTTTTGAACAAGATATACTGCTTGATTATTCTGTACTAGCAATGTTCGAACCCTGCTAAATATCAATGATACTTTTCCTAAGGAACTGGAAGTAAGAAGTGTGCTTAGCAAAATTATACCAGAAATGTACAAGATTACAAATGAGATGTGAGGATTTTTCAAATGTCATCAAAGAACTATACTTTCTGTATGATTTATTGGCATATAACTTTTATGCGTTGATCATATCTATTGATTTAGCCATGTGAATTTCAAATATTTCCACTGAAATACTGCCTAATTTTCTATGGAATTTGTCAGCTGCTCTTTTTAAGAATATAGATTTATTTTTCTCATAAAGCATGAACTCCTCAGATATGCAGTCTATATTTGGCTGGTACAACTGCTCAAGGATAACATGAAAGACCAACGTTTCTTTTAGCCTCCTGCTCTGCCCCTGTGTAGCCTTTGTCTTCATGGTCACAAGATTGCTGCCCCTTTTCCAGGCATGTTCCAGGCGGAAAGAAGGGGATGGTAAAATACAAATAAGCTTGTGCCAGCTGAATCAGAGCCCCTTTAATAACAAGTGTTCCAAGAAGCCTTACATGGTAGCTTCTGTTTCCTTCTTGTTGGCCTGAACAGTATCACATGAACACATTGGTTCAACTGAATCTGGGAAGCTGATTGATTACGTTTGACCAGGTACTTTGTTACGCTAAACCCAAACTTTTCATAGAGAAAAAAGGAACTAAATTTTGAAGCAGGCACCTAACGGTGTCTGCCACTAACAGTTTACAATAGATGTTAGTGCCAACTCATTTGGCCCAAGGAATATGTGAAAAGAGATGATATGACTTGAGATACTTCAGTGACAAGTTTTGTTGTTGTTATTGTTGTTGTTTTTCTTCTAGGAAAATTTAGAAAGACACAAACCTATGTATTAAAGTGACTAAAGATGAGTGGGTTATAGGACTTAATTCTAAGCTTTAATATTTTTAGTTATAACTAAAATGTTCTTACAGATCCAGTATATATTCAGTACTGAGGAAAGCACAATGCTAGATCAAGTAAGCAGAGGTGATGCCTCTCCTCCTGGAAGTTGCTGCTGATGCTCCACAGGGCTGGTTAGGCCCCTGGTGCAACATGCATAGGCAGTGAAACAAATACTGAGAAGTTTAAATAAGTAAAGCATATGCATATATTGCATGTAGAGAAACAGTGTTTTTTTTTTGAAGGGTGATTAAAAAAAATAGTCATAGAAGCCGAAATTTAAATAAGTTAAGGTCAGGAGAAAAATTTTCATTTGGCTATTACGTATTGGGTTGTGGTATTGCTGGAAAGCTCGAGAAAGTTCTGACTTTCTTTCCAGCTATAGTGAAGACAAAAGATGTATTTCATACTTTTTCTATATTTTCTGCAATTATCTGTGTTCTAAGCCACCACACTAGAAGAAACAGGAACTTTGTGGGGTAAGTAGAAGTTCGGAGGAAGCCTTGTTCTCCCCTCATCTCCAGCTCCACTGCCATGTATGAGTTCCTGCTGTGTTCTGGGTTTCAGGTACTTTACCCCTGATTGGTCATTGTATTTCTACCTAACCCAGAATTGGTTAGTGCTGTTCCTATTTTACCTATGAGGAATTATAGGGCCAGAAAAGTTCAGTAACTTTCTCAAGGATCCAGGGATGAATATAAGTTCTGTCTGATTACAAGGTCACCTTTTTCATGAATGAATAATTTCTTTAGGAATTCTCAGTTTGGGGACAGGTAGGAAGACAGGAAGGGCAGAAATTTCTCTTCCTGCCTTTGGCTGCCTGTCTGGTTGAAGGATGACCTTTCTGGGGGAGTAAGAATGGGAGGTCCTTATGCTATATGTGACTATGCCCCACCAAACTGGGATTGTTCTGCTGACTGTGTGTCAGCCCTTGATCCAGGGCACCTTGAGAATAAGATTTAATCACTGGCTTGGATCTGAGATGCTGTAAGTGTGTAATGATTTTTAATAATCTTACCTTCTCTAATAGGTCCTGCATGCTTTGTAGTAATTATCCAGTATGAAATTAAAATGAACTTAGTCCATCTTCTTCTCAAAATACATGGTTTATGGAATTAGTGAAATTTGATTTTATCTTTCAAACAAAGGAAATAGTATAATGAACTTTCCTTTGAGAAACACATCATAGGGGCACCTGAGTGGCTCAGTTGGTTAAACGTCCGACTTCGTCTCAGGTCATGATCTCATAATTCATGGGTTCGAGCCCCACATGGAGGTCTGTGCTGACAGCTCAGAGCCTAAAGTCTGCTTCAGATTCTGTCTTTTCCTCTCTCTGCCCCTCCCCCTCCCCTACTCACACACTGTCTCTTTCTCTCAAAAATAAATAAACGTTAAAATTAAAAACAAAATACATCATAAATTTTGAAAGCAAAGTAAGCCAAGTGACCATATTATTTTTATTCCCTAGTAAAATTATGATCTTTTTAAGGATTTGTTTACCTGTTTTTTATCTTGCTCTTCCTGTATGTGGTTTCTTTTCATTTTATTTCTAATACTTACTTGCAGTGGTCATTTTGCATATCATTAGGCAAGAAGATCAAACCCTGATACCTTTCCAGTACAGGCAGCTAAATGTAGACTAGGTGCAAAGAAATAGGGAAGAGTTGGAAAGATATAATATTTCTTTAATAAATATTTTTTTATTTAATAAAAGAAGATGTACATTTCTTTCTCTCCCTTTTTACATTCTTTCCCCTCTTTCTTTATTACATTTTTTCCTTTTCCTTTCTCCCTCCCTTTCTCCCCCCACTCTGACCTGCAGGACCCATTTTGCACCCCCTTTAATAAATACTAGAATATTGAAATCAATCTATGAAATACAGAGATGTATATACATATAGTAAAAAAAAGTGGGGGGGTTCTCCTGGGTGGCTCAGTTGATCACGTGTCTGACTTTTTTAAATTTTTTTTTAAGTTTTTATTTATTTTTGAGAGAGACAGAGCACAAGCGGGGGAGGGGCAGAGAGAGAGGGAGACACAGAATCTGAAGCAGGCTCCAGGCTCTGAGCTGTCAGCACAGAGCCTGACTAGAGAGCCCAACTCACAAACTATGAGATCATGACCTGAGCCAAAGTCGGACGCTTAACTGACTGAGCCACATAGGCGCCACCCCAAGTGTCTGACTCTTGATTTTTGCTCAGGTCATGACCTCATTGTTTGTGAGTTTGAGCCCCACATGGGCTCTGTGCTGACAGTACAGAACCTGCTTGAGATTCTCTCTTTTCTCTCTGCCCCTCCCCTGCTAGCTCACTCGCTCTCTCTCTCTCTCTCTCAAAAATAAGCATTAAAAAAAAAAAGACACTCAAGTGGTTTCTGATTAGTGATTCCTGAGTCTTTGAGAATACATGAACTTGTTGAAGCAGTGTGCAGTAAGAACCCAAGTTTCTGATGGAGCACTGATAAATGAATTACTCAACGCGAAGATGTATCTTGCCATCACTAAAGGGTCAAAATGGCATTGATTCACAATGTCATACCAATATAAATTGCTTTAAAGGAAACATCTGTTCTCGACATAATTGATAGTGAGAAATGTTTCTTAAACCAAATTAGAAATGATTACTTAAGCAATTGATGTAGTTATTTTATTTGGCATTCCCACTCAATAATTTCCAGCACTGCTAAACTAAAGTAAAGGTTGGCTAATATATTTTCTCCCCACTCCCTACCTTTTTGCTTCCTATTCTATTCAACTAGATACTTAGTTAATAAGAAGAGAGTTCAGGAGTAATGTAGATATAAATTGAAAAGCCTACTCTCTATAATTTCATATGAAACAAATGATTATCATGCTCCAATGGAAAAACCACAAGCAAAAAACAAAAGAGCAGTAAGATTTCAAAAGTGGTTTACAGTATTTCCGTGTATTAGAATTTACATCCTCAGTCAATCAATCCATCAAAGAAACATGACTGAATGCCCTCAGTGTGTTAGACACTTTGCTAGGCAGGCACCAGGTACCATAGGGGTTTCAAAATGTTCCTATCCTAAGGGAGTTGGCAATCTGGCTAGATAAAAATTCAGGATAATAACCATTTTTCTAAGCCATTTTAAACAAAACTCAGTGGTTTAAGGTAAAAAAAAAAAACTCTGCTTGACAGTTATGGCTTTTTAGAGCATTCTATGGAATAAATTGGATTTTTCTTTTCTCTAAGTGTTTAGTGAATCAGCCATCACTCACAGACTGAGCAGAATAAGGTTTTCTTCATTTTTGTCCCTCCTAAGGCATTGTTTGTGGTTCCTTAAAATTTGTTGAGGACTGAGTTCCAAAATCTGAGAAGTATGGAAACAAGTCTAAGCATAACAAGTAATAGGATAGAGATGATTAAAAGGAAAATGGGAGAACCAATCACAAAGGGGGTTTACTTTTACTCCGATTGTAAAGCAGAAGAAAAGGAGAAAAAAGTATTTTAATAATTTCTTCACATTTAAAAGAAACCCTCGTGCCATAGGTAGTTATGTATTTATATTTCTGCATTGCTGAGACTAAGGCAAGAGTATAAACCCTGTTTTAATAAGAAAAATCAAGAGCACTCATATGATGAATCTTCATGTCTGTAAAGGTTTTTAGGAGCTAACGTGTTGTATGAAAAATATAACTACTGTTCTATGTTTTATTGAAAATCTGCAAGTAGCCTAATTTTGAGTGATTATTAAAGCAATGTGTGCTCACAAAAAAATAATTCAGGCAGTTCCGAAAAGTATGAACAATTGAAATTCACCTGAACTCCAAGCTCCCGGTGATCGTGTTAACACGTGTATATATGCGATCACCTGCATTTCTGTGTGCATCCGTGCGTGTGGTATCATTCTGCCAGTCTAGAAATGAATGCAGTTTTATAGTTTTTAGACCTCTTACATGTAAGATTTATTTGTATATTCATCCATTGGGGTATAGCTTAGTTTCGGATCTAGAAAAGCATGAACGTGTTGTAAATGACCTGTCAGTGTTCAGTTGAGGCTTTGTAATAAAGAGAAGAGGTCAGATTCTGTGGTGTCAGGAGAGGCTTTGGATCCAAGGATTGGCTCCATCACTCACTAACTGTGTGAGCTTGGAGAAGGCAGTTTAGTTGTGTAACCTCATTTTCTTTTTTCTGTCAACTGAGAAGGTTTGACTTTGTCTGCAGCTCTAGAAGTTTATTATCCTAATCCTTTATTTTTAGCAAAAGAATAGACCTTTTCAGGAGCTTATATTTACAAAAAAATCAACCTTCTTTACGGTTACATGTCAAAAGCTTTTAACTTTGATAACGAGCTAGTTTTTGTCGATAGCAAAAACAAAAAGAAACAAGATTATTTTAAAATTTAGAAATTTACAGCTCATTTACTGAGGTTAAAATATTCTGATACTCAGAGAAAAAGTGAAATTTGTTGTTAGAATATTATACAATTGCGTATTCATTACATACAAATATAGTTTTCATTCCATTATGTTCCACATGCCCCATGACATGCCAGCTTATCTGTTTAGAGTACTTTTCTGTGCGCTCAATTATATATGTAAGTTTTTTAATGAAGAAAAATAAAATAAGGAATATTTAGAAATATAATTATATAGAGGTCACAACTGTGAAAATTGCTTTTCTCACAATCACTATAACTTGGTTTTATTGCTGAAATTATATAGTAATAAAAATTATTTTTCTGCTCCTAGAGTAACCAGTCTTGGTTCTCGGTAAGAATTTGCACTATATTTATCTAAATAGAAAATAGTTCTTTTCTTTTATTATAGTCACTGTTGAAACAGTGTTTTCTGGAGGTGCTTGGGTGGCTCAGTCAGTTGGGCGTCCGACTTCAGCTCAGGTCATGATCTCACAGCTCGTGGGTTCAAGCCCCGCGTCGGGCTCTGTGCTGATGGCTAAGAACCTGGAGCCTGCTTTGGATTCTGTGTCTCCCTCTCTCTCTGCCCCTCCCCTGCTCATGCTCTGTCTCTGTCTCTCTCAAAAATAAATAAACATTAATAAAAATTAAAAAAGAAAGTGTTTTCTAGTACATTTAAAGCCATGAGTTGAAATATTTCAGATCCTGTGAAGTGAAAAAAAAAAAGAAACTTTAAAATATTTTGTTATTAAAAATGTTTTCTCCTGTTTATTTATACTAATGGCTATTATTCAATTGAAAACCAGCTCTGAGTGATAAGAAAGAATATTCTGGGGTCAGAATGCCTGGTCTATAAGGCTGGTACAGGTTTTGAGAGTTGAGCGAATCACTTAACTCTTTTGTTAAAGAGTTAAAGCCATGAGTTGAAATATTTCAGATCCTGTGAAGTGAAAAAAAAAAGAAACTTTAAAATATTTTGTTATTAAAAATGTTTTCTCCTGTTTATTTATACTAATGGCTATTATTCAATTGAAAACCAGCTCTGAGTGATAAGAAAGAATATTCTGGGGTCAGAATGCCTGGTCTATAAGGCTGGTACAGGTTTTGAGAGTTGAGCGAATCACTTAACTCTTTTGATTCTCAGTTTCTCTTATGCTGAGAATTGGTAAATAATGAGCATAAAAAATGTAATAGAAATGCAAGCTACAATGAATGTTTTAAGTATTTTCATCTTCTACTATAATGAAAGCACTTGTAAAAATGGGATTCTGAATGAAATACTGAACTAAGAATTGAGGCATTCAATGTTTACTTCTATGGAAGTCAACAGCCTGTAAATAAACAGATCGTCTCTATTGCTCTAGTTCATTACTGTTCATGCTCTCATTCAATTTTCAGGAAATAAATAACATCTTTAGAAAGCTCTAATTTCATTTCCCATGCATAATAGAAGATTAAAGAGAGACAGTTTTGTTGACAGATTACATGGGTCTCTTAGATTCTACCAGCTAGAATCTTAACTGAATGATTTAAATACATGAAGTAGAAGAATATGTAACAATAATAATCTGACTTCCTTTTTGATGGCACTGAGTATATATTTCAATACACATAAACAAAGTGTATCCTTTACAAGATGAAAGTAAATCTCTGCTCATTAAATTATGATACAGTTTTGTTAAAACATAAATGGAATCCAGTTTAGAAAAGATGTTCCAAAAGATGCCACAATTATCCGTGTTGCAAACACATTTCCAGATCATTTGTAGCTATTGCTTGATTCTCCATTAATGCATTTGCTGTTGATTCTCTGGTTATATTTCTTACTGAAGTTTTCTAGATATATTTTTATTGTTCTTTTTAATCCTTTTTGTTGTATATAAAATACATGTTACATGTTACTTAAAAAATAAGAAAAAACCTCCAGCGATAAAAATCAGTATTCTCACATGTTGAAACAGAGGAGGCCAATAATGTAAGGGTTTTATGCTTATTCCACTAATTTGGTTTTATACTTATTCCTCTAATTAATGTTATTATTTGATTTTATGCTTATTCCACTAATTAATATTGACTTAATAAATATTATGGCTTGTATAAAACTTTCACCAAAATTTTAAAAGTCAGGAAACATTTAAAAAATAAAAGATCTTCGAAAAATAAGATGCGCGCATTACTGTTTGGAACACACACATACCCATTGAGATTAGTGTGATGTGATTTGTCCTGCAGCTGCTTCAAATTAAGAACAGGTGTGGAAGACAGATTATGCAAATACTCATATTAATGTAATTGTCAAATTGGTGTGTTTACCATTGTGCTTTTAAAGAGTAGACTGTACTCCTATTTTAAATGTAAATTAGCTTCATTCTTGAGAGCAGCTATTGGATAATGAAACATGGTCCTGGCTTAGAAATGAATAATTTCTAATAGTAACACAATTCTAAAATTTTGACATTTTCTTTCCTGGTAAACTGTTTAATACATTTAAAAAATGGCGACTCTATACTATTTTTAGTACATATATAGCCCTGGTGGTTTTGTGCAAGTTTGTGATCCTGGCTCTGGGCTACTATTTTCTTTTTCTATTGTTATGCATAGTGATTACTGTGATAGCTTTTGCTCTCCTTCCATCTTTTCTAATTCTTAACACATCTCAGCTGTCCATCTTTGTGGACCTAAACTCTCAAAAATAAATTCTTTGGAGAAGTTACATTATATTTATTTTAATAATAATCTTACCTCGTGGAATCTAGTTACTTTCAATTGTATTTTCGTATTTTAAGTGTCAAACACTAATTTTGATATTTTAAACCATGTTTTGCGAATACAGAGCAGCCTTTTACTACTAGTTCACTCATGTATCTGTGTGAGGATTTTGTACTTGCTCAGTGTAGTGATACAGACTCCCCTGCCCAATAAAGGGCTTTATCTTAGTCCCCATCCGGCCTTTAGTGACAGGTGTTGTGGGTGATCATAGCTAAATAGGTGACTAAGCCAATGAAAAGGAAAGCTGAGGCGTCAACCAGAGATGTTAGAGAAGTCACATTTCTCATGTTCCTATTCTTTTTTAATGCCTCTTTTTCTCTAACAAAAGAGAGATTCTAAAGCATTTGTGATTTTATTTCACTTGGCTACCATATATATTCAGTGCTCACTTGATGTACCCGATAATGTGTTTATTTATGCTGTCTTATTTCAGAATAGGAAACAGGCTTGGAAAGGTTAAATTACACTATCTGAGGTCACATAGCTGGTAGTTTGAGCTGCTACATGAATTCAAGTCTGTCCGATTCCAATTCCTGTGCTTTTTATCCTGGTATTAATCACTGATAGCATATGCCTCTTAATTGCTGTCCAAAAGGTCTCTCAAATTTTTCATTTTTGGAAAACAAGTTTAAAATAACAAGGATGATGAGGTATGAAACGGGAATCCTGCCTTTTCTTGATTGTCTTCATTGTCCAGGATCTAGATCCATTTGTGACTGCGATAAAGCTGTGGTTTGCAAGGGAAGAGATGGGGGAATGAGTGGAGACTCCCTGGAGGAGTCTCTGTCACCACTATGGTTAAAAGATTCTACTGGAGTGATTCTGACTTCCAATATTCCTTTCTGTCCTGTACTTCATCATCTCCACCTGTTGGGAGGCACCGTTGACAACGCAGTGGGACTTGATGATGCAGTTAGATGTTTACCCAACAATGTGTAGAATAATCTTTTGATACGAAAAAAAAAGTGCAGGGCAGGGCTGGGACTCTGCGGGAGTTTCTCTTGGCATCATGAGAGTTTTCTATGCCTAATGGGAAGAGTTTCTGTCGGAAAGAGTACTATTTTTAAATAATTGATCCTCTTCCTTAAGGTTTCCTCTCTACCTCACATCACAGTCAGGAGGGAGAAGAGGTTGATAGGGAGCAAATTATAATCAGAGATGCCAACAAGATAAGCTTCTGTGTGTGCAGCTTGCAGTCTCTATTCCTCATTAAAGAGTCTATCATTTATCATTATTGGCAAGAAAAGGAGCTGCCACTGAGACCAACAGCGGATAAAAAGTAGCTGATCCAAGGGCTGCTGCTGCTTCCCCTGCAGGGATCAGAAAAGGACCTGCCACAACTTCTAGTCCCCTCATAAATTCCTAGGGCTACATGATTTCAATTGCTCCTCAACGAGGAGTAAAGCACACGGTAAAGGAGATGCTGATACTTTCTGAATTTTGACCAATGAAAGTATGATTCAGTGTTTTGTCGTGATGCGTAATAGATACAGCAGTTGCTCTGCGTACTTCATTCATGGAGTCAAGTCCAAATCCGAAAATACATTTCTATGGAAAAGATTCCTGAGGGGTAATTAAAGGTCTTGCCCAGTCCATCGACTCCAAGGACATGTAGGGTTAGCGCCTCCTCCAAAAAGGCAGTGAATGGCTCCTTTTGGTCCTGCCACTCACTACTTACGATGTATCTGTTAAAATTGAGGATAGATGCATTTCAGAAGTACTTTAAACAAGAGTGTCTTACTTCTAGTATGACGTTTAAAAGTGTATCACTACAAGACCATCAGCTAAGCTAAGGTTTCTACTAACAAAAAATTGATAACTTTATGGATAGTTTTTGTTGTTTTTGAAAAAAAACAAACAAAACCCTGAATCAAGTTGAAAGCTACACAGCACTTCTAATGCATTACTCTCTGTTTTATTTCACCTATTAAATTATTAGTTTAACTTATTTCATAGTAATTTTAATTTTTTTCAGATATGGAGATTAAAACGTAAAATGCATTTTTTTTTAAATTAAGCAAGAAAGGCTTTTTCTTTAAAAAATGTTAAATCCCTACCCTGAATTCTTGGGCTCTAACCCTATGTCCATACATTCTTGGACAATGTGTCAAGGTAAAAAATCTAAGGTTTATGCTTGTGCTCAGTGTCTTGACTTGAAATAGTCAGAATATTGACTTACTTAGAAATTGGAAGCTGGTTTAATGCATTGTGCCAGCCGTCCTGAAAGCCATTTCAATAGACTCTGTACCCTGGCATTTGTTTTAGAAATAATTGCATGCAAATGTAGCTTAACATCTGTACTATGTCTCTTAATCCTAACCAGGCATTTTCCATTAGATGGAGTCTGAAAATCACATTAAGAAAAATATATCATCTGTGAAATTATATTCTGAATGCCCCAAATAGCAAGGAAAGGGGCAATATCCAGTAAATCTAGTACGAAGCATTCCTTTCTTTTTCTGAACCCCAAATTTTAAAAAGTTCATTTCATTTCCTTGAGTGCTGCATTTATAAAATTGAACTAAGATCTTATGTTTTCCAAAGTTTTCAGTGTAGTTAATCACAAAACTTTCTGGGAGATAAAAATATCCTGGTGTGTCACATCAAGTTATTTTTCTTAACTTTTGCTTGGTAATACAAAAGTTAATTTAGTTCTGTACCTTTATTGGGACACGATTCAGGCACATTACATTTTAGTACTCTTCTGGTCTTGCACCCCAGTTTTCCAAATGAAATTTTGATACTGAACTGACTTTAAATATACTTGAATTTACCAGTAGACTTAAGGAATTGGGAAAAAAATAATAAGGAATAAGACATATGTAAGGTCCTAGGAAAGCAGCTGACTGGAAGGAGGAGGAAGGAAAATTCCTGGAAACAAAAAGTGATTTCTTGCCACCGTAAAGATTTTAAAAGAATCACTTGTGCCAACATGTACTGGTCAGTTACTTTCAGGATCACAGTTATAGTATTCTAAATACTTCCGAAATGTTTTATGTATTTAACCCTTCAATGAATCCTCCAAGAGAAAAGGCAGATGAAGTACACATTTAGTGATGAGAAATTTGATGCACGTGAAGGCCACTTTACGTGATGCTCTTGAAGATCTGGCCTCTGCTTCTCCCTTTTGTCCTCATGCCTACCACCCTGTCTGTTCTCTGGCCTTGCTAGACCATCTGTCTATGTTTCTCTGAATGCAGCAGGGGGTCATTTAACTGCAAGCCTTCGTATAGGCTGCTCCTTTGATCTTGAAAGCTCCCTACCTCCACCCACCACATACCCATTTTGTATATCGACATCTACTCATCATCACCTAGGCTAAAATCCTTTTCTGTCCTTCCTCTATGCTTCCGTGGCACCCTGCGCATCCATCTTTTATAGCATATAATATGTTACTAGTCACTAGTAGTTTGTCTTCCTGATTTGACTATAAATTCTTTGGGTTAGGTGCTACCACTTGACTTTGTATCCACAGAAGTGAGAGGGACCCCCACCCAAAATTTGGTTCAGATGTCAAAGCTCATGACACTCCAAATACCAAGAGAACTTTGAGAGAAATTTTCTTCCTCACACAAGAAAGAGACTCCTGGGGAGAGCTGACTGGACACCAGCAGGTCCAGGAGGGAACGGGTTGGGTCTTTCTAGGGCCTCTGACGTGAGTTGGAGAAAAGATCCCTTGAGTGGGGATTTAAGTTTCCCTACAGTGGCAAAGGAGAGATGCGTGCGCAAGCTTTCTGCCCAGACATTGGACCAGAGGGGAAGGGGAGGTTGAGGATTAAAAAGAAGTCAGCAGCCAAGATAAAAAATAGAGTAGAACTCATTATGGTGACATAAAATATGTGATCAGTAAATCTGTGGTGTCCTGTGCTGGCATACAGGACCGCTGCTCTGTACATTCTCACTTCATAGAGAAAGCTGTTTTCCCATGGCGTACTCTGACCCTGTATTACCTCGCCTAACTCAAGGTAGCAAGACACATCTGCATTTTCTTTCAACTACAAAGTAAAAAAGAAGAGCATAAAACTGGGACTGTTATTCTTATGTTTGCATAGTGATTTCTGCTTAGCCTCAACACACTCAGGAAAAGGAAAAATCGTATTACATTCAGTATGTTCATTTTATCAATTCACTAATTATTAGATACTTAAATTTTTCTCTTCTGCCCTCCAGATGTTCATGAGAAATCCAACTCCCTATTTTTTTCAGAAGAGCTTAAAATATTTTCTTGAATAAAATAAGCAAGCAAGTCACAAGAAAAATTACAATAGTCACTAATATTCTGTAGGAGTATCTCAAGCCAGAAGTGTCTGTTAACTGCTGCCTTCATCCCCTCTTAAAATATAATAACTACATCACTTGTAGAAGCGCTGTGGGCATCTTTTGTTTTTCAGTGACTTTAGACACATGAGAGATACTTGATTAACATCCCTGGAGATTCAAGTTGTCTACTTAGTCAGGGAACAGTTGTAGGTCTTATCCTTCTCACAGACGGCAGCCAGGTCATCTGTCCCATCCTTGATCTCAGCCTCACCTGTGCAGACAGCCAGGTGCTTGGGTAAGAGGTGTCCATATCTTTCTATTCTTGACTCCTCTGCTGAGATTTGTAACAAGGGTGCCAATTAGTGCCAGTTATGATGGCAGTTTTCTGAGGTGAATGAGACAGGATTGACAAAAACAGAGCGAAAAATCTGACTTCAACATTGTTATATTCTGTAATTTTTCTTAATTCTTCAGTACTTTTTCACTATGAAATGGGGATCAAATCTTATTTTGGAAATTTCAGTGTGTTGAATTGATTACTATTAAGTACTTTAAAATCACAAATCTTCCCAAGTGTCTGTGGTATCTAGATGGAGACAATGGCAACCTTCTGAAAAAAGTGTTGACTGACTAAATAGAATGAAATAATGAAACTTACCTGTAATGCAAATATCCTGAACACAAAAGACAAGGTTTCTCAAAGTAGAATTACAGAAGCTCTAAATCACAATCACCAAGATGCTTTTTTAAATGCATATTCTTGTACCCTATCCCAGATCTTTTGCATCTGATTCTCTAGGAATGTAGCCTTGAAACTGCAGTTATAACAACTTATCCAGAGATTTTTTCACATGCTAAAGTTTGAGAACCTGTACAATTGTGCACAGAAGCCTTAAAAATAAATACAAAAATATGACCTTTTGGGGCGCCTGGGTGTCTCAGTGTGTTGAGCATCTGACTTTGGCTCAGGTCATGACCTCGCAGTTCGTGAGTTCAGGCCCTGCTTCGGGGTCTCTGCCGTCAGCACAGGGC
The DNA here is from genome assembly GCF_018350195.1 of Panthera tigris. NCBI lineage: Eukaryota > Metazoa > Chordata > Mammalia > Carnivora > Felidae > Panthera > Panthera tigris. Next base: position 131,744,336 of record NC_056661.1, read on the forward strand.
CCACTTTGATCCTCTGTCCCCCTCTGTCTCTGCCCCTCCCCCTCTCTCAAAAATAAATAAACATTTAAAAAGAAAAGCATGACCTTTTGTAAATAATTTCAGCTCCTTGGACTTCATTTCCCTTGTCTGCAAAGTGATTCTTTGATGGCCACATCATGTGCTCCTCAACTTTATGTGGGTTTTGCAGTCTGTGCCACAGGGGGAAAAAAAGGAAGGCAGGGCTAACCCAACCACTTTGAGCCACTGGACTTAGGAAATATACAAAATCTTTTCCAGGCATTAGTTCTGTTTTCTTCACCTTTTCTTCAGAGCTAGACAGCTTTGAATCTGTTTTTCAAACATGGGCTGGAGAAGGATGAAGCAATTTGAATTTGCTAAGCCAACACAGAACGTCCTGGCACAACCCTGGCCACACTGTCCCGGGGGCAGTTTCCATAAGATATAATGAATGGCCTCAAAACAGCCAACCAAACCAACAAACTAAACAGTTGGAGTAGAAGAAAGGCCAACCAACTGTTTAATTTTGTTCTTGTTTTATACCAGGTCAAGAGTGGCCATATTTCTTGACTAGCTAAACACTTTTTTAAAAACTTGTGTACCTTTAAAATGTGGACTACGGTTCCATTCAGATATCATTGTATTTCAGCTTTTTTTAAACATGTTAAAGAAAAGGGCACCTGGCTGGCTCAGTCAGTGGAGCATACAACTCTTGATCTTGGAGTTGTGAGTTCAAACCCTATGTTGGGTGTAGAGATTACTAAAAAATAAAATCTGGGGCACCTGGGTGGCTCAGTCGGTTGAGCGTCTGACTTCAGCTTAGGTCATAATCTCACGGTCCGTGAGTTTGAGCCCCGCATCGGGCTCTCTGCTGACAGCTCAGAGCCTGGAGCCTGCTCCGCATTCTGTGTCTCCCTCTCTCTCTGACCCTCTCCCGTTCATGCTCTGTCTCTCTCTGTCTCAAAAATAAATAAACATTAAAAAAAATGTTTTAAATAAAAAAATAAAATCTGAAGAAATGTTAAAGAAAAGTTTGAGCACAGCTTCCACCAACCTCAAGCAACAAACTTATTTAAAACATTTTTATTTGTTATAAACGATCAATATATAATTCTTGCCTATTTTTCTATGAAATGTATACCTTCATCAACTTTGCAAAAATTATATTCTTTCTTTTAGAAGTCACTTCACCTTGTTACTGAATGCAAACACAATCATATTAATTTTTGCTTTGCTGCATCAGGTTTCTAAAAAGCTAAAAAATAATGTATTTTATTTTAATTTTATTGAAATATCATTGACATACAATAATATATTAATTCCAGGTATGCAATGTAATGATTCAACATGTATATACATTATGAAATGATCCCCACAATAAGTCTAGTTAACATCTGTCACCAAAGTTATTGCAGTATTATTGACTCTATTTCCTATGCTGTACTTTACATACCCATGACTTACTTAGTTTATAATTGGAAGTCTGTACCTCTTAATCCCTTTCATCTATTTCACCCATCCTCCCACCCCTCTGGCCACCACCCATTTGTTCTCTTCATTTATGAGACTGTTTCTGTTTTGTTTTTTTGGATTCACATGTAAGTGAACTTATATGGTATTTATCTTTCTTTGTCTAACTTACTTCTCTTAGCAGAATACCCTGCAGGTCCATCCATGTTGTCGCAAATTGCAAGATTTCTTTCTTTTTTATGTCTGAGTAATACTGCATTGTATACATGGATGCCACATCTTCATTATTCATCATCTTTTGATGGGACTCAGGACGCTTCCATGTCTTAGCTATTGTGAATAATGTTACAGTGAACATAGGGGTACATATATCTTTTCAAATTAGAGTTTTTGTTTTCTTCAGATTCAGAAGTGGAATTGCTGGGTGGTATGGTATTTCTAACTTTTTGAGGAACCATTGTACTGTTTTATTTTTTCTTTAATTTATTAATTTATTTTGAGAAAAAGAGAAGAGGGAAGGGCAGAGAAAGAAGGAGAGAATCACAAGCAGGATCCCCACTGTCAGTGCCAAGCCTGACAAGAGGGGGACACTTAACCAACTGATCCACCCAGGTGCCCCATTCCTCCCCACTGTCTTCTGTAGTGGCTGCACCGGTTTACATTCTCACCAATTGGGCCCAAAAGTTTCCTTTTTTTTCCACATCCTCGTCAACACTTGTTATTTCTTGCCTTATTGATACTAGCCAATCTGACAACTGTGAAGTGATATCTCATTGAGGTTTTGATTTGCATTTCCCTGATGATGAGTGATATCAAGGATCTTTTCATGTGCCTGCTTGCCATTTGTACATCTTCTTTGGAAAAGTATCTGTTCAGGTCCTCTGATTTGGAGCATTTGTTTTGTTTGGCATTGGTTGTATGAGCTCTTTATATATTTTTGATATTAACCCCCTATCATTTGTAAGTATCTTCTGTCATTCAATAGGTTTCCCTTTAGGTTCATTGTTTCCTTTACTATACAAAAGCTTTAGTTTAATGTAGTCCCAATAATTTATCTTTGCTTTTGTTGCCTTTGTGCCTTTGCCTGAGGTGATAGATCCCCCTAACACCGCCAAAAAAAAAAAAAAAAAAGGATTGCTAAGGTTGATGTCCAGTAGTTTACTGCTTAGGTTTTCTTTTAGGAGTTATATGGTTTCATATCTTATGTTTAGGTCTTCACTCCATTTTGAGTTTATTTTTGTTGTCAGTGTAAGAAAGGTCCAGTTTCACTTTTTTTTGTTGTTTTTTTGTTTTTTGTTTTTGCATGTAGCTGTCTAGTTTTCTCGACACCATTTGTTGAAGAGACTCTCTTTTCCCCATTGTATATTCTTGTCTCGTTTGTCATGGATTAATTGACCATATAAGTGTGGGTTTATTTCTGGCCTCTCTGTTCTGTTCTGTTGATCTATGTGGCTATTTTTGTGCCCGTGTCATTACTGTTTGGATTAATATAGCTTTGTAGAATGGCTTAAAATTTGGGATTGTGATACCTCCAGATCTGTTCTTCTTTCTCAAGATTGTTTTGCCTCTTCAGGATCTTTTATGGTTCCATATACATTTAAGGATTATTTGTTTTAGTTCTGTGAAAAATGTTCTTGGTATTTTGATAGGGATTGCATTCACTCTGTAGACTACTTTGGGTAATATCATTTTAACAATATTAGTTTTTCCAATCCATGAGCATGGTATATCTTTCCATTTATTTGTGTCATGCTTAATTTCTTTTATCACTGTCATGTAGTTTTCAGAGTACAGATATTTTACCTCCGTGGTCAAAAGATTTTTTATTCATGTGAAAGAGGTTTTGATTTGTATCATGAAGTCTAATGAGAGACTGAAAGCTATTTGTATGCAGATATGATATCTTGGGAATTTGTGTATACTTTACAGCGTGTAATACTGCATACATAGTAAGACTTTAATAATATTTTTATTTGAAAAAAAATTGAATGTTCTGAGGCAGTAATGACAGCGAATAAATATTAAGTACATTGTTGAACATATGGGTTCCAGCACTGTTCTAGATACAAATCAGTGTATTTAATCTTATGATGGTGTCATTTATTACCCTTCCTAGAGAGGGGGGCCAAGAGAGGTTAAATAACTTGCTCAAGTTCACACCGCTACTAAGTGTTGAGTCAGGATCTGAACCCTGTCATACTGTCTCCAGAGCTAGTATTTTTGTTTTCAACACTGAATGGCTTACCTTTTATTGTTTTAACAGAAAATTACAATGATCCATATTTAACAGAAGAATAGATTCCTTCTGAAGTTAATGTCGAAAGCTCATTCCAGTACACTGTCCTGGCCTTTTCACTGTTAAAAGGTTCTTTTGTGCTTATTTGAAACAGATGCAAACATTTAAAATATCCATTCACATTGTATTTCCCTGCAATTTGCTGGAATATGTCAGGTTGCCTGTAGGAGACCCATTTCTAAATGACTGATTTCATTCACCTTGCTACTCCTTTACAGACCCGCAACTTCATGAATCTAGTAAAGCATGGTTGATTAGAGACTTATTAGCCTCTTTCGCCAATATTCTATCACTTTCTGTTGTAGAAAGCTCTAGGACAGGCAGGAGAAGAAGCTGGGTGGGTTTTTCAAAGCACAGTTTTTTCAACCAAGCCTTTTGGCAAGACAGGGTGACGGGCTAATGGTAGTGCAAAATTTATTCCCACATACTTTTAACTCCAGGAATTATTAGTTTGGAGTTAAAAGCTTTTGCCTTTCAAATGATTTGCTTTCTCCTATTATTGTTCTTCAGTAAACTTTAAGTTGGCTTTCTATTTTCACAAATTTTGCTTTTTAACTCTTGCTTGCTCAACTCTTTCTTTCTTTTTATTTTAATTTTTTCAAAGTTTATTTATTTATTTTGAGAGCTAGAGAGCAGGGGAGGGACAGAGAGAGAGAAGAAGAGATGGAGAGAATCCCAGGCAGGCTCTGCACTGTCACTGCGAAGTCCGACTCGGGGCTCAAACTCAGGAGCCCAAATCAAGAGCCGGTTGCTTAACCAACTGAGCCACCCAGGCACCCTGCTTGCTCAACTCTTTCTATTGTTTAAAATGCATATACTTTATAATTTTGCATGCTAAGTGGCAGGGGCAAAAAAAATGTCACTGTGAGTCGTTAGTGTGGGGCAGTCCCTATCTCTTGTCCCTAAGGATCAGTGAATGACACTATCATTTTAGTGTACTTTATTTCTATCTGTGTTAACAAGAATGATTTGGCATTGTCCATCTGTGAGTGTTTTGGTGAATTAAAGTTTCTGATTAATAAAAATATGACATTATGGATTTTACAGAATCAAAAAATAATGAAAATATACTTTGTACAGTGAGAACATATATTTTAATGATCTGAAGGTCTCTCAGAAGCATGCTGTGTATCAAAGTTTATCTCATTGTTTATCATTTAAAACCACATTTGGGAAATGTTTGAGAAGCAACTCAAGAAAATACGTTTGGATTATACTTGGATTTATTGAAATTAAATTTCTGAGTCATTTGAGCTAAGAATGGAGAATATTCTCTCTCACCGTGAAGCTCCAGGCTACTTTCATCCCAAACCTCTCATCTGTAGAGAGGAGTAGTGAAAATCTCCTCATAATAAAATCCTTCTGATATTTTCACACCTGTATTCCTTAAATGGTACCTACACCATTTTATTCCATAGCATCTTTTGTGTATTCCTTTTATCACTGTACTTGTACATTATCTGGAAATTTCTCATTTCTGTATTTCTCGAGTGTCGAGGCTTATTATGTAAGCTTCTATGTATCCTTCCTTCTGACCCCGTGACTGGGATGGCAGATCTTCAGGACTCCAGTGTGTTTTGTGGTATGTTGAAGACACAAAGTACAATATTTGATTTGGGTGCTCTTGAAAGAGTTTAAGGTGATATTGCTTATTTATGGAGTTTAGTTTTCAGTATAAATGTAAATAGTGTCATGGCGCCTTCGGAGTTCTGGCGATGCTCACTTGTTTTTGCTTTTATGTTGACAAGTGTTCATCTGAGGATTTTTTGTTAGTATGGTTCATTGCTACAGTATGGGGTCGCATTTCATTTTTTTTTAGGATGCTTATGACCTTGTTAAATAGCAGTCCAAAAATCATGTGGCTTGTTTTGATTTTAACCAAAGTTACAGCTGCCTAGCTGTAAAGCAGTCAGTTTCTCTTATTATGACTAGTTCTTCAACTTGTACTGTTTTAAATTGCCTGCAATTAGCATATTTCAACCTTATTTTTAGGTTTAAATTGCAGTGTGAGAGTGTACTCTCCTCTTAGCTAATTAGTGCTATCAAGGAACAGTAGGTTACCTCATTAGTACCATGTGCATTTAATTAAAGAAGAGAAAATTGGAGTTAACCTCATAGTTAATATTTTCACAGAGTGCTACAATGCCAACACCTTCAATTGGAGTCACACCCCTGTGTATCTAATTATGCACTGGTGCCAAATAAGGTTAGCAAGGGTACTACAAGGCTGTTGACAAAATAATTTAGATGAAAACGTGTTTGTTGGATTCTGACAGTAAAATATAACTTGAACATTTTTTTTTCTGTAGTCCTCATCTGCCAGCATCAGGTTAACATACTTCTTCATAGGAAATGAAAGGAAAGGTATATTTTGGAAGCCATTTTTCCTATTTGAATTAATGCTGCTCTTATCTTGCAGAAAATGGCACGTAGTCATGTAAAGCATATACAATCCGTTTCTTAAACAGAGACCCTGAACTTCAGAGATGTATTTGAAAAGAATTATTTATAAGATGTAATATTTACATGCATCAAACCACTACAAATACTCCCTGACACCCCTACCACAGCCCTCCTTGCTTTTCTTCTTTTCTGATATAATTTCCCTTGTGGATCTTATGAATGGGGATCATCCTTTCATATCATACATGAAGTCTAAGGATGTGTTGTCACATGGTCTGTTCAAATGCAGTGTAATCCTTTTGCCCTTCAGACAAAATCTTTGAAATGTCTCATGCTACTTAGGTAAAAAATGACATTCCATGTCATTTATCAATAAATAATCACTTTGCTTTTACAGATAGAAATGCAAACTATACATTTGAGTGTATAGAGTAGTTCTCAGTGCAAGTGGTACAATTCAACAGGTTTTCACAGAGATTCTAGAGTTTGGCTCCGTGGTCTCAAATATATATTTAATGGCAACATTTGTGTTAATAGTAATGCATGGCCAAGGCAGCTTAGTTAAAGAGATTCCTGTGATTATCCTCACATTTCATGACAAGACAGGATTCATGTTCATCTGTATTGTTATAATGGAGTACAAATCAACAGTTAGCTTTTTCAAAAACACATAATTAAAGTTTTAAGGATAAATACCACCCCATACTCTAAAATCACAGTATCATTTAAATTTATAGGAGTATTCATTAACATTGGCCATAATTTTAGCTTAGAAATGGGAAGTGAGGTTGCTAAGTCAAGATCATGGCAGACGAATTATTTTTGGTTAGTGGTTAATTCATTATGTTCAAATATCCAACTCTGTATCTGCCAAATTATTTTCATTTAAACCAAACCATTTTTAACCGTGACACAAAGATGGAATAGTCTCATCTATATTCACCTACCAAGATAATAATCCAAAAATATTTTTTAATGATATTGTACATTATTAGTTTGAGCATTAAGATTGGAGGGAAAAAAAGCCAACTCCTGATTCTCTTTGTTTAATCTAGGAATTGCTTCCAGAAACAAAATTATGTGTCTGTGGCCACTCTTCTGGTGATGGGCATCCTCACAACACATTTGCAGTAAGTTACACTGGGCAATTAGAAATTTGGCTACTAAGCACAAAGCCAGAGACCCAATCCCACTAAATAGATTATCTGTGATTTTCTATTAGCCACTCCCTTTCATTGATGCAGATAATCAAGAGATGATTAATGTTAAGATACTTATGTAATTAGTTGGTTTTCTGTTACTTCTTGTATTCTCTCTTCAATTATATTTCATCATGTATACACTTCACTGTTTCTATGAGTTGATGGCATTAAAATTTACCTGAAATATATAAAGGCATATGGTTGATTCACCACTACACCATTCTTGAACTTTTAGGAATCGTTTGATGAGATAGTCCTGATATGCAAAAATTAAGTAGAGATTATGGATAGATACAATACATATTTACATTTTTTAGGGAAAAGTTGCCATTCCATGTCTGCAAGTTACCATATAAACATGCCAAGACCTTTTTTTTTTTTTTTTACATATTCTGTCACTAGAGTATAATTTGTTTCCTTAGACTATAATATTCAATAAAAAATGCTTTCATGACCCAATTCACATACCAGTTAGCCTTGGAAAAGAATAACAATCCTGAAGTGGCCATTCAAGAATTTTTAAATAGAGTGACTTCATGTTTTTAGATAGCATGGATACTACCTATATTCTTAAGGGATCTCTAAATATGTAAGTCATATATTTTCATATGTAGAATTTTTGCTTGTTCCCTTAAGAATTGAGGTACTTACTTAGTTTCCATGGACTAGACTATTCCTAAATTGGCTCACCCAGAATTTATTTTTTAAGACTGTATACTTAGTATTTCCTATTTATAATTGATAGAACACATTACAATTAAGACTTTTATAAGCATATAGTGTATTCCTGAATAAAGAAGAAATTTCTAATTTTATACCTTGGCTTTTTAAAAAAAAAGAATATTTTTCTTAGCAAAAACAGTGTTAATTAATATGGAATGCTATCCTTTGTGGAAAATATTTAAACATAAGACATTTTTCAAATGTTCAATGCAAAACAGAAATAGAAGTGGAAACAACAACAGCATGCTATCTTATGGAAATAGTGAATGCAGAGGATTGGTAATGAATTTTGTACATTAAAACAAGTTGTGTAATGATCTGAAATTATCTAGTTTGAGTTCCATTCATTTTAATCCTAAAGTGTTTGCCCCTCCTGAGCTTTCTTGGCAACAATAATGAAAGAAAATACCAGAAATTAAAAAGTTGTGGTAAGTTTTGCTGAAATGTGGAAGACTAATCTTATTTTCTAGGTATTCTCTGTTATTTTGTAGGAAGATAAATTTAAGATAAACTCCAAAAATAATTGTGTACTTTAACTTATTAATAAAGATCATCCAAAAATATACTTGAAGAAAATAGTGCATTAAAAATGGAAAAGGCAGTATTTCTAATTGGTAGCACTTTTCCCTAAAATAATCCCAATGGAAAAATTGTTTTCATTAGACTGAAGAGTGAGCTGACTGAACTACTAATAGTGTTTGTTCTTTATCCAAAACTACTTCTACCATTTAAAAAAAAATCATTCTCTATTCTGATGTAAACATAAATTTATGGCATCAGATCTTCATATTTTCACTGACATATTTTCAGGATGAAAACAGACCACAGAGAAATTAAATGACTCACCAGAGGCCATTTAACTCCTCTATGGAAAGGCACATAGGCTGAAATTATCTGTTTGTTTGTTTGTTTATTTTAATGTTTATTTTTGAAAGAGAAATAGAGTGTGAGCAGGGAGGGGCAGAGAGAGAGGGAGACACACAATCTAAAGCATGCCCCAGGCTCTGAGCTATCCGCACAGAGCCCAACATGGGGCTCAAACCCATGGACTGACAGATCATGACCTGAGCAAAGTCAGATGCTTAACCTGCTGAGGCACCCAAGTGCCCCAGCAAGGCTGAATTTGTACCCCAAGTCTGTGATCATCAGGGTATCAGTCCTTTCCAAGGATATACCAGATTGTTCATGGTTGCCTTGAGTGCTCTGCTGAATGGGAATCTGAGGTTGTTCCATGTGTCTGAGACTGTGGTTACTATCTAAAACAGAAAGAGAACTAGGATGAAGTAGTGAGGTCTGCTGTGGCTGATGGGGAGAAGGAGTATGGAAGTTCATGAATTTGCCATCCCTACAGTGCACCAAACTTAATACTTCAAATTAGTCACTGAGTGACTCTGCAAATGATGCTTCCTGACTTCCCCACACAAAGAAAACACTAAATATTCAGTAGGTGCTTATTGTACATTAGATACAAACTTTCGGCAAGCTAAAACGGCTACGTAACGGAATTTAAAATCAAGATTCAAACTAAGACAAATTATATCTGTTAGTCATAGCTGACAATGTCTGTGTGATGGACATAGCTCTGTTTTAGTAAATTTCAGAGGTACCAATATGCTGGGGTGAAACTCACTTAAGTTCTGGAGCACCATAACTAGTGGGCTAAGAGGAAGAAAGGTGTAGAAAATATAGATAGGGGTACCGAAAGCCAGCCATGTTCCTTTATAATCTATTTAACTGACATTTGTAATAAATTGTGAATCACTGTAATGATTCTAAAATTTTTAAGAGATCATACATCCCTTTGAGTGGACTAATTTAATATCATACATATTACTTGCACCCATAATTGATCAACCTTCACAAATAATAAGCCAAAATTTTTTGGGCAAATGTTCCAAATTGGCAGATTATATTAATTTTTACTCCCCCCTCCCTTAACTTAAAAACTAAAAATCCTGTAAGCCTGTTAACAAGCTAGAAGTAAAGTCCCATAAATTTCAGAGGAAAACATCCATTTTCAATTAAAGCCCAAATTACCTTGAAGAAATAAGTGATAATATATATTTGATATTAAACATATGTCAGAAGTTCTCTATCATACCATCCTCTTTCAGGCATATATTCTATCAAGTTACTAACAAAAGATGCAATAAAAATATATTTCGGAGAAGTGTCTTCTGATGTTTTGGTATGCAAGTAGTGACCAGACGGTAGCTGTCATCTGAGTATTGTGTTTCTTTATTATCACATTAGTTGAATAGTAGTGGTACTTTTATGTATCCACTAATAGATTATATTTATTGTGCCTCTACTAATTTATTGCAATCCCGGGTAATAATTATGCTCACTTACGTCATCTCTACCTGATAACTGTAATCTTAAATTCTATCTACCTGTTGTATTTCAAAGAAATGTTTGGTCTGCATAGGTTGTATGTTTACCATTCTAACAATATAAAATCCTTGTTATAACTTTGAATTTATTGGGGAAAGCATTAAGTTTGGGCTTTAAAGGACAGAAGTATGAGAGTAAAAGCACTTCATTGCGAGAGATTACTTTTCAATACTTCCTTTTCACACTCTGTTTTTTGCCAGTGGTATATATTTAACTTTAATCTGGAAAAATCTTCACTTATTTTACCTTTCTTTCAAACTTTAATAATAAGATAGATGCCTTTTTTTTCCCCTCTTGATATATCAAACAGCTTGATATATCAAACAGCTTTACGAATGGCTGTCAAGATCCTGAATTTGCTTCCCCACCACACAATAGTAACCCAAGTTCACTCCCCAATAACTAGACCTTGTTGACACCTCATCTGTCTGAATGGCCTCATTAACACCTACCTGCAGATAATCTTATTGTTAGTCTTGCCTACAGGTTTTTGCACCTAAGTGAATACTACTTTACATAGGATTCTCCTGTTAGCTTCATGTGCTAAGGCAATTATGTTGAATGCTTAGAGTCTTTGTCTTTTGGGTCTTATTTTCAAAACATTTAGCATTGGGTCAAATGAGTATTTTGATGAACAAAACTTGTTGGACCTATAAAAACCAAAACTGACACTTGGCTGGCCTTGACCCAGTTGGTTTATAACCCATTCAAATTAAATTGAATTGACCACATTGAATCTCTCCCCTTACAGATCTTTATTCTGTAGCTATTGCCTCCTGCTTTCATTTTGATGAGAATCGTGGATTGGAGAAAATAAGGGAAAGAGGATAGTGACGGTTTTTAAAAATCTCTTATTTTCTATCCATGTTCATCTGTCTTTTTAGGCTTTCCATGAATTCTACCCCACAGCAAATCGTGTATCGCATGGGCACTGGAATCAGCTTTCTAGATTTAATATTGGACATATTACTTACCTTTTTTAGCCTCATGCTCTCGATCTATAAAATTAGAATAATAGTAATATCTACCTTATAGGGTGGTAATGGGGATTAAATTTTATAACTACAAAGTACTTAGCTTGATGACTAACACATAGAAAGTGTGCAACAGATATTTGAGTCAGTAGCTGTAGTAGGTAGCATCCGTATACTCTTGGTTGGACTAAAGGGGTGATTCTATTTTATGTAAATTTAGATACATATTTGGTATTAACATTAAATGAGAATCATTAGACATTATACCTTGAATAATGAATAAGACAGATGGAAATGTCCCTTAATGAAAAGAAAGTCTTTATATTTATTAATTTAAGTTAAACACTGACTTACAAAAATCAGTGTTACCCAAATGTTTTATGATTTGCTAAATGGAAGACAGCTAAGTGGAAGAGAAAGAATCCTTCCTCACCAGATCTAAATGATGTCCTTCTGGCAGCCAAGGAAAATTATTGCTAAAGAATGTTAGGAAATGTGACTGTCCCCTTAATTGTCTGTATCTAGCTAGAGCACATGAGATAAGAAGTTGGGAGATACATGTCGCAGTGCCAGAGGACCTCCAATATTTTCTTCCTTCTCTATTATACATTTATTAGCAGAGACTAACCAAGAGTTAAAGATGAATTATTGCTGATTGGTAGTATTGACAATTTTAACATGCTGGAGACAGTTAACCGGGGATAATGTTGTGGTAACTTTTTTAGAGAATCCTTCCTACAAAACCTGTATCACAAGATTTAACTCTTCACTATTAGTGTAAAGTTGTGGTAGAATCTCAGTGACTCCCCTAATATCTTTCCATTGTTCATAAACTTGAATTTATTATGAAGCAGTACAAATTAGATTTGTTAATTAATTTTTTTATTTACTATTACAATAGTGGTGGTACTGTACTAGGTCCTTTGTTATAAGCCTTAAGCTAATCAAATATTTGAAACACTTCTATAACTGATTTTGTTAATGCCATAAAGTTGTAATATAGTGACCGTATTTAAGGCTATGGTTAAAATCTTTCAGATTCTTCATCAGAAATAGAATAAAGATTTCTGTATTTAAAACCTTGGCTGACATTTGTATGCAACTTCTTGATTAATCTTTTTCTTTCCAAGTGTAAGTCAAAATATTAATAATTATCTTTACACACCTCACTCAGCTGGGATGTAGCTCCCTGAGCTCAGTTCATTCTAGACACCTCTCCTGAGTGATTGCCTCTCACCTTCTATTTTATTGCAATATTTGAGATTGCAATGAATTCTCTTGATGTTGGTTCCAAGAAGGACCAGTAGCAGAGCTTTGTCAATGGAGACTCCTCTTTGAAATTTATAATGAATAATTTACTCCCCTCGATGATTCACCAAAGCATTAGTAAGGCAGAAATCAGGGGCTGATGAAAGGATTATTTATTTAGTTATCAGGTTTTGTTGTTGTTAATATATTTTTCATCAAATAAATCGATACACACACTAGAATATGTATGTGGCAATAATGTGAATTTACGGTGCCCATTGAGATAGACTGTATTTTTCCTTTCGCATTTTAGTTATTTGTAATGAGCTATTAGCATAGTCTCCACAGATACGAAATATAATCTGCACTAACTTCTAACAGTTCACTCTATAGTTCTTGCATATTTCTAAAGACTTATAAAGTGTATATCATATTTGTTACTTGTATTTCTCTCCCTTGTATGTTTCCAATTCATCCTATTTTAGTATAATAATAAGCATAAAGCACAAAAAACCAAGTCATCCTCGTGTATAAATCTTTATGGCTCATACACACACACACACACACACACGCACGCACACAAAATCACACATACATATATGTATCTAAATGATCCATTATGTAAAAGAATGTGTATGTGTTTTTGAGTTCTATATGCAACTCACTTCTCTTCTTTTTCAAGTTAGATCTTTTACATTTGTAATTTTTATTAGTCAAATGAGTTAGTTATGCATAGGAAAACAAGTTATAGAAATCGAATTTTTATCACTGACACCATTCATGCTGCATTATATTTACTTCAAAAATATTTCTAAATAGCTGGAGTTTTCACATAATTTCAATATGTAGGATGTCATGTTAAGCAGCATATAATTCCCATTGACATTAAGACTTAAACCTAAAACTGTACTCTGTACTTTAAATCTTTATGCAGGGGAGTTCAGGAAGCTTACATTATCAAAGTTCTGTCATGCTATCATCATATAATGATTCATACATCTTAGATGAAATTGCACATCTTTACTTCCAATTAATCATATTCTTTATCCTAATGATAATTTTGGTGCAAGTAAATTCACCTTAGGGTAAGATAAAGAATAAAGTCTTAAACATCAAGTTAAAGATTTCAAGATGCAACTTTTGTCATATTTAACATTAAGAAACAACATGAAATGCTTAGGCTCTTGCAACCATGTCCCTAAGCTCTTTTTCCTCAAGTTGTGATTATCACTCCAGCAGATATTCCTCCTGTTCTCTCTAACGACAGATAGTATGAAATATTTTGTGATACTGGCAGAAACAATTTACCTTTCAAATCCAGAGTGCTAATTATAACATCTCTCTCCAGGTTATATAGGTTGTATATTCAATATTTTAAGAGTAACAATATTTAATACCTTAATTTTAATTTAGAATTTTGTGTGTAAAATATTTAGTCTGGCTGAAACAGACAATTTAGACTAGGAATAAGAGAACTTAAGGGTTCAGTGAAGAGAGGACAGCGGATAAATTTATCTGATATTAAGTATAATCCATGACTTCACATGTGACTGTATAATTTTAGGGGGAAAGAGAGTTGACAAAATTATGTCATCAAAATTTGATACACAAGCTGAAATATTCCTAAAGCATCATATATGCATACCTAGTGAATATTTTTCTGATGCATGGATAATTAATACAAAGCTGGATTAAAAAAATAAAATCATATGAATAATAAGTACACTGTTGTTGTATCTCTGTTCCTCCCTAAATCCTTGTCCCCTGTAAGTTACATATTTCATATACTCTCTTAAAGCTGAAAAATATACTTTTTTTTGCATGCCTGCCTTTGTCTCTTTATCTATGATCTGGATAGTTATTTTGCTGTATTAGAAGCGTTATGCCCTGTTACTGCATTGCCCAAATGAAGAAAGGGGATGGATACCCGACATGTACTTCCATCCTATATGGACTGAGAGGATATTATGGCTTCCAGCTAAAAAGACCCTTGTGTTTCCTCTCATTCAAATCCTTTATTTTACATTTCAGAAAACAATGATAAAGAATCTTAGTGACTCCCCTAATAATATATATATATATATATACATATATTAATATATATATATAAAATACCTCAGTGACTCCCCTAATAATAATATATTATATTATTAATAATATAATTGTATTAATTATTGTATTAATATATTGTAATAATTGTATTATTAATAATTATCCATAATATAATGTTGTGTATAATATATAATATATAACAATTATATTATACATATAATTATATATATAGATATAGATATAGATATAGATATAGATATAGATAGATATAGATATAGATATAGATATAATAATTATAACCAAAGCAGGCTCCAGGTTCTGAGCTTTTAGCACAGAGCCCGATGTGGAGCTTGAACTCATGAACTATGAGACTGTGACCTGAGCTGAAGTCAGATGCTTAACTGAGTGAGCCACCAGGCGCCCCTGTTGAGGACACTTTTAAGGTCTCAGTCATATCTCTGAGATAGTTTTATTTATAGGTTGAGATGTTAGAAAAGAAAAGGATCCCCAATGATTCCCCCCAGAAACATTGTAAAGTGAATCGTGAAATCTAAGACAATTGACTTATTGCTTACATTTTTTAATTAGGATTTCAGCTAGAAAAAAGACATGAAACACTTACCTTGGTATACAGGGCATTTCAAAGTTAGTTCCTAATGTTTAAAGGAATAAACTTAATGGTTACTAAATCTTAACTCTTTATGGTCATTTTCTGTTGCTTTAGACGACACATCCAACCAAGATCAGTTGCTCTGTAGAGATGACCAAAGAGGTTTCCCCCAGCTTTTAAAATTGTCTGTTTACTCTCCGTCAGATAAATATTGTGTCTTAATAGTTGAGAATAAGTGATTAGTAGGTCTCTTAACCCATCCTTATCTTAAAATAGAAAGAAAAGAAGACAATACTTCAGGTATGAGACTGAAATACCAAACATTTAAATAGGTAAG
Source organism: Panthera tigris (assembly GCF_018350195.1). Classification (NCBI taxonomy): domain Eukaryota; kingdom Metazoa; phylum Chordata; class Mammalia; order Carnivora; family Felidae; genus Panthera; species Panthera tigris. Next base: position 131,760,042 of record NC_056661.1, read on the forward strand.
TTCAGAATGGATGCTTGAATTAATCAGACTAATATGCTAGGTCTGTAACACACAACTTTGATCCTGTAAAATATATTCAAAGTACTTGTAAATGGACTACTTAAAGCCACAGATGTGAATACAAAGTTTGAGTACTGTTTAGAAATTGTGGTTCTAGAAAAGTCAATATTATTCCAAGTCTGGAATAATCAATTCTACCATTGTTAATTCGTACATACTGTTTGTTTGTTTTTTTAACTGATACCATTGTAAGATAAGTAATTGTTCCTATTCCTCTTTCTCATAACTCATACACAGTCTTCAGAGCTGCCCATTGTCTGCTGGATAAAGCTTTATAAGCCTTAGCCTTACAGTAATATGCTTCCCCAAAACTAGGCTTTTTCTTTCCCAAACTTATCCCCTATTATTTCATAAACAAAAACATTGGGTCCTGACTGATGTACCTATGTGTAAGTCCCAAACATACAATGTGTTGTTTTTTTTTTTCTATTCCTTTTTTTGGTGTTATTATCACTTCTATCATCCTCCCTGTTCTTTTCTGCTTATCAGATTCTACTGGCTATACAAGCCCAGTTCAATACTATCCCACATAAATGCTTTTTCACCAATACAGTCCACTTTGATTAATCCCTCTGTTGATCTTGTATGTCTAGACTCATCCAATCCACATTTTGGAATTATTCTTAGCCCTTTGATAGGGTTCCATTCAACACATACTCATTAAACATAAACTATATATAACTCACAATGATACAAAAATTTTCAGTAGAATAATGAGTAATCACCTATATCTGAGAAGTGTCGACCATGAAAATGGGAAGTATGTAATTTAGGACTCAAAGCTCAAGCAAATTGAAAGACTTAATCACTGTACTGAGGAAATAGGGACAGGTAGATGGAAGAGATTTATCTGAGGTGAAGTTTTGAAGAAAAAAATATCACAACAAATTCATCACACTACAAGTGTAGAGAACATTCTAGGCATTGGGAATGGAATAAGGAAAGTTACAGAAGAGAGAAACGATAGGTGGTTTTCAAGGTAGAGCATAGTGTATTTTATCCGCAGAACTGGATATTATGGGAAAAGTTGGTATACGTAGTCTTTAAATAAATGGACCAACGCCAAAATTTGAAGTTTCAAATGGCTTTTTGTAAATAACTTTAAATATTCTGTAAGATTTTGAGCAAGGAAGTGAACGTAACTTAACCAGACGATCCCATTTAAATATATCCTTAGGAACAGTAGGAAGAAGTGATTGAACTAGAAAAATATTGAAATCTGTGTGTCTAGGTTAAAGGACGCTGTCCCTGAACAATAATGTAATCTTAACTAGAAGGACAGAGAAAGAAATTAAGGGGACAGATTTAAGGGAGAATACAAAAGTTATGTTGACAATTAAAGAAACAATAAAAATTCATGCCTAGATATTTATATTTGGTTGACTGTGAACCTGGTGATATCTAGAATACAGAAAGAATAGTAGGTTTGGTGGTAGGCAGAAGGAAGTTGGAGGTGTTAAAAGTGTTGTTTGCGAAGTTTATTCGCACTGCCATCGGGATATCTGTGTTCAGCAGGCAGTTAGTGATGATTTGGAGTTGGTGCATTTTTGGAATTCACACCATAGGTAGAAGATTAGAGTCCATTGTCTTGAAGGAGGCTGTGAAGAGAAAGACAACCACAGAGAGGTCACAAGCCAAAACATTAGGTAAGGGGAAAAAAGAACCAGTGAAGGATGTGAATCAGTAAGACAACAGAGAACCAGGAGCCAAGAGTCAGAGGACAATAGAAGAGATTTTTTTACAAGCTAAGAGATTCAAAACAAAACAAAACAAAGCATTATCACAGACTGAAGGGTGGTTTTAAAACTAGGATGAGACAAGAAGCAGGTTACAGTTTTGGCAAGAGTGTTTTCAACAGAATACAGTGTGTGGCAGTGAGTTGAGAGATAACTGAAAGAGTGCATGTGGAGGTGAAAACTTGTATGTACACACCAGTCCTTTGGGGGGAATGCTGATTAAAAGGGAGATGATAGGACAGGGGCTTGAGAGGGAGCAGAACTTGAGGAGAGGTCTTGGGGGAAGGGGGCGGTGGAGATGAAAAGATTAAAAGTGAAAGAAGGAGAAGAATAAATAGTTGAAAAAAGGCCTGAGAGATGATGGGGGGAGGGTGCTGGCCTCAAGAGCATAGATGGATGCAGTCCTTTAAAGGGAATAGAAACCCACTTTCATTGGAATTGGATGGAAATTTGAAGATGAGTAAACTCACAGCTAGGTTATTACCCCTCTTACATTATTTGTTAAATCTGTTTAACCTTGTGACTGTCATTGTGTCCCTTTCTCCCCCCCCCCCTCCATGATATCTAAATTTGAACTCTACATCAACTTTTAGGGATTCCTATTTCTAGGACAAATTGTATAAAAGAAGGGAAGAGTATATTCATGGTTGTTAAAATTTTCTAGTTATGACAGCTTTACTCTGACCATATTTGTTATACATTATGTTATTAGCCAGAAGAATAACTACTCATCAGTTTAAATTTAGCAATGGTTTTCTTTTAAGAGGCTAATAGCATAGGCACAGTATGAGTGTTCTTTCCTTTCAGAAATTTAAGATGGATTAATATACATCTGAAGAACATTAATTATTTTATGAAACATTTAGATACATTAAGATTTTGAACTTTTAAGTAATTGGTTAATTTTTAGTAATTAATAAAATAAAGCTTTTCACTTTTTAGAAAAACCTTTTAGTGAAAGCCGAGCATGTAACCAGAATGAAATATATGCAGAAATATTATGATAGTCTTTTTTTCACTGTATTGACAGTATTAAAATTTAAGAACAACCCAATAAATCAACCACTGAAATTGCTCTTAGACATACATTTAACTGCTTAATTCTGCACTTAGTACTACACAATTTGGATACAAAGGTATGACAGGGTAACATATCCTTAAACAAAAAACCTTTTTGTTCATAAAATCAGAACTCAAGCATAAGGAAAATTTAGAAAGACACAACAGGACCTTGCTTTGGGAGCCTTTTCCAGCAGCTAATATTGCTGCTTTACCAAGGAGACCTTAAATAGTAGAATTTCAGGAATTGGTGGTAAACGAGTAGAAGTATATTCTCCCCAAATGGTTCCATGACTTCTGACCAGGAAGCTCTACATCATTGTTACTGAATCTAATTTATTTTAACATGCTGACTAAAATCCTTCTCCTTTTTTTTTTTTTTTTTTAATTTTTCACTTCTCTGCTAGGCAAATATATTGAAGTTTTCCAAACTCAATTAAATTGTTTTTCTGTTTTGCCCTTATTGGGACTTTGGTGAAAGTATCAATTATGTCAGGTTTTATGAGGCAAAATCATAATGTGGTCTTTTTGGCATAAGCTCTCTCTCTCTCTCTCTCTCTCTCTCTCTCTCTCTCTCTCTTTTAATGTTTATTTTAGAGAGAGAGAGTGTGTGTGAGTTGGGGGGCAGGGGGAGCAGAGAGAGAAAGAGACGGGGACACAGAATATGAAGCAGGCTCCAGGCTCTGTGCTGAAAACTCATAGTCTGACACTGGACTCAAACCAAGGAATAGTGAGATCATGAGCTGAGCCTAAGTCAGACGCTTAACCGACTGAGCCAGCCAGGTGCCCTAGCCCCTCTTTAGGGCATAACAACCCTTTGCAGGGTTTATTATAGGTATTTGCATATTTCTTTTTTTCTATTGAAGAAACTGAGCTTAACCAGGAAGTAAAATAATCTATCCAGGGTCACATTTTAGCAAATGATTAAGCCAAGATTCATGTTTGGTTCTGACTACAGGATCTCTCCTTTGTGTTATACCACCTGTGGCTTTTTCTGGGGGTTTAATTACTTCACTACCAGCATCATTTATAAGGAAGCTCCCCCACCCCCACCTCCCACATTAGAAGAGTGCCTGAATATTTGAATCATATTAGCTGCCTTGAACACTTTGACTTCACTTTTCTCCACCTCCTATAAATCGGGGCTTTCAGCTCCACCCACTTCAGACAAGAACACAAAAAGGATTTGACAATCACCAGGCATCGTTCCAACTCATGGTCTCAAAAATTTGATTGTTGGTGTTTTTTTTTTTTTTCTTTCCATTCTGACAACTTTCTGTATTTCTCATATTAGTTTACATTCCCTTATCTTTCTTGATCCAACACTTTACTCTCATTAAATCTTCTATTCTCATTAAATCGCTTCCGTTTGACAGTCGAAACACTTATTTGGCATTGCTGAGTCTGTTATTTTTCTAAGATCTCCCCCTCCTGCCATATGTCTTGTTCCTCCCTATTTTTAACTGACTCTCCATAATAATCAAAATATTCACTCTGCTCTCAATATGCCCAAGCCTTTCCCACCTCTATGTTTTTGACCACTCAAGTCTCTCTCTCCCTCCTGTCTACTACCTGGGGTAATGGATTTCATAGAGTCCATACCATGTCCTGAATAAGGCCGTTTCAACTTGCTACCATAAAATCTGTGTGGAATGGAAAGCTTTTCCACCTTTTTCTCTTCTAGATTCTTAATTACCTTGGGGAAAATAATTTCATTTGCCCATCCTACATAATGAGAAATGGACAAAAGTACTTCTAACAGAATATCTGGCATATAATAAATACTTTAAAGTGCAGTCTCCTTTTGTTTTGCTTCTGTGCAATTTTGTGGGGTTTTTTTTTTGTCATTTATAGTACTTAATCTAAATATCTCTTCATAGAATCAGTAAGGAAATACACATGAGTGAAAACATAATGGTAAGCAATACTCAGTTGTTGTTTTTTCCTCTCCAATTTTTTCTTGTAATGGTAGTTTTTTCTGACTGATCAGGAAAAATTTCTGAAGTATGTAAATATTGGTGAAAATAGTGAGACATTAAAAACTGCCGAGAGTTTTTGTTAAGTTTACTAATTTTTAGATCAGTGTTTCAAATTTAGGCAAGCCATCTGGCCACATTTTCTGAATCTTACCCCAAACAAGAGATTTATTATTTTCAGTGAATTTCTGCCAACTGCTCTGAATGATTCTGAGGATTAGTCAAGATTAGGAAACAATTATTTAAGAGCCTCTCCACACAGTGTGTTCCATGGGCCAGCAGTGGTCACCTGGGAATTGGTTAGAAATGCAGACTCTCAGGCCCCACCCCAGACCTACCGAGTGACAATCTACATTTTAACAAGATCCGTAGCTAATTTATGTGTTCGCTGAAGATTAAGAAGTACTGTTCTAAAGCACAACTATTAGAAAATGAATATCATATATATAAACAAAGTGCTACAAGATAGTGTACTGATGCATTTATAATTTAAAGAAATGTTTGGGATCCTTATAGCTTGCTGTAATGTTTAATATAATAATTACAAATCTGGGGAAAACAATTTTATGCTCTATGATTACTTTTAGCACAGTATTAGCTATTTATTTTGTTGTTTTGTATGTGTGTGGGAAAGACAAAACTGTCTACACAAACCAATTATTTTGAGTAAACTGAGTTTAAAAGTAATATGATTTCACTAATATAAATACTTCCAGAGATCTGTCTACAAAATGCTACTAACTTGCTGGACTGAATTTTTCACCTGGTAATTTGTGAATATCAGATAGATACAATGGTTAAACTTACAGTATAAAGTTAAAACATTTGTATATCACTTAATATCAGATACATCCTATAAGTATTTCAGGAGTAAAATGATTATTTGTGGGATATAGGGAGGATAAAGAGATCTACTTTAGAGTGAGTTATTGGGAGTATTTTTAGAGATGTTTACTCTTCTATGAAGATTCCATTTATAAATACCTTATTAACATTTGTTAAATTAAATGACACTATACAGAATGCTTGATGACTTTAATTCATACATTAAATATGCACATATATTTTAACAATATTTGCATCTTGTAATACGTTTAATAATGATTTGTCATAGTGTTCCCCATTAACCATTTCTTCGACTTTATTGAATATTTTTAAAGTAAAGTACTTCCATGTGTTTTATTCATTAATTTGTTTCTTGATTCTTGAATGGTGATATATATCAGTGTTTGATTGGATGTATTTCCATTTTAACTGAGATTTTTGAATGAAGCTTCCCCCGCAGAACAGTCGTTTGAAATATATCAGGATGTCAGGATTCCAAATAATAGTTCATATTCTTATTCTTCTGTATCTGCTTATATATATTTCTAACAATATATTGCTTACTATAAACAATTTTTCTTGAATTAGCATAAAATTTCTTGGTATTGCAGTGCATCTGTAAGTCATAGTTCATACTAGTAAAGGAAGTTTTTATAACAAAGTACTACAAGTACTAGTATTATTAAAGCCTAATTAATAATTAGTATTTAAATACTGAGTTTAGTAGGCACTCATTATTTAAGTCATAATAAAAAGTTTGTTTTTTTATTATTGTTAGTAAGTTCCAGATACAATTGTTCAAATGAACCAACTTTAAACACACCAAAGCATAGTGTTTCTTAAAACTGTGGCTAATTCAGTTTGGATTATATTGTCAGTGTTTTCAACAACGTGTGAATAAATACTTGAGAAAAGGCATGGCCAAGGGTAGAAATTTGGAAGTATTCCCTAAACCTGAATAGGAAGAGGAAATGGTTCTCTTACTAGTTCCATAATAGTTTTTCAAAGTTCAAATCAGCTGCGAATTTGGTGAACATGAGATGATAAAATCTGTCATTCTTGGTGTCTTATTGATGTTGAAGTTTTCATCCTCATTTGAATATGTCTAATATTTTAAGCTCATTCAGTTTTTGAAACACCTAGTCTCAGCCCCATAGTTGAATTAGATTTTTAAAAAATACTTTAAAGGAATTAAATAATTCCTGAACAACATGTAAAAAGTATACATGAAATGGTCAAAAACATTAAGAAATGTCTCTCCACCCCCAGCCCTAAAAGAAAGCACCTTTCCTTACAGTTTATTTCCCTTTTCATTCTTTCTTTCCTCTTCTCTTCTCTTCTCTTCTCTTCTCTTCTCTTCTCTTCTCTTCTCTTCTCTTCTCTTCTCTTGTATGTAAAAGTGAAACACTGAAGAAATAAGACTATTGCTTTATTGCTTTCTGGGATCTGAAGGGCAATGCTTTTCTGTAACATTTGCCAGTAAGCACGTAGTTAGTTACTACTTTAGATTTGTCATTAGAAAGATTTCCAAACATATTGAATAAATGCTAGTGTTGCAGGATTTTTTACCTCAATACCCAGGATTCATTATCATGCCACTTAGAAGAATGAAGAGGTGGACACAAAATGAACAACAGGCAAAAGTTCATTAGAGTATAAGATTAGAAAGTAAAAATAGTATGAAATCTCTCTTTATAGAAGGGAGACATTCGAAAGTGAATGTCCATGGACTTATAGGCAAGGGTCCTTGTTTTATAAGATTCTGGTCACCCTCCCCCTTCCCTTTCCCCATGTTCCTTCTCAGGTTTTATCCTGATTGGCTGGATAACTAATTCTACATGCTGGGTCCTCCATTGCTGGTTGGCTCCTTTCCATTGTATGAGGGGCGGCCTATGGCCATACTTATGTCTTTGGTCAAATTCCTGAGGGAAACCTGAGGGGGAGTAGGTGGGGTCTGTTATGTTCTTAAGAGGAACCTTGAGCCCAAGGGGGTTTGCTGTAGTCAGACATTCCCAGCATTGTTCCAAAATGTGTGTCTTCCCCCCCCCCCCCCCCCGCCCTCCGGGGACCTCAGGTCCTAATCCTGTCCCTCTCTGCCTATTTTTGTCCCTCTCTGCCTATTTTGTTTATATTTCCCTATCACACTAGTTGATGTGCCTGTTCGTTAACTGAAAAGGAGTCCTGAATATTTTTCTTAAACAGGACGTTTTGACTTGGCTATCTTCACGTACAAACTCTTAAAAATAAACTGAATTCAAGCAATGTCATTTTTGCCCCCAAGTAACTGGTTGTTTCCTCTGAACTCCTACAGTATTTATATATGAAACACACTATTTCTATTTCTTGATTTATTAACTATAGGTTGAACATGTTCACTTCTTGCTGAAAAAAGATTAGAAATTTAGTAATTTTTCACCACTTACCAATTTTTGCTAATTCTAATATTATTTTGAGCTCTTTTGGCGGTTATCTTTATTACTCAAATATTAACTTAAATATCGGTTCTTTTTTCCATATTGATTCTCTGCTAAAAATGATGACTCTTTTAAAAAACCAGCTAGCAGCTATTTTTATTTTATTTTATGGAGCCAATAAATATTTCTGAAGACACAAATTAGAAGATTCTTAAAACTTTCTTCTGTTCTTTGAATTGTCTGTTTCATCTCTTGACACGTTACATTTGTTAATCTTTTTCTTTTTTTATTTCATGCTATCGGCTTTCTTCAAATGTCTGATGTTTTTTAGTTGTTGGTTCAATATCGAATGAAGGCTGATTAATAGGATTAGTAGCAGGGTAATTTTTTTTTTTTTTTTCATAGTTATGTAGCTTTCTTTCAACATAAGCTTCTCCTTTAAATGGGAGGATGTGGGCAGGCAGGCTTCGGTTTAGGGTCTTCACTTTAGAATTGAGTGAACCAGTTGCCACCATTGCCAAAGCAAAGACCACAAGAGTTACTTTGGCAGGACTGACTTAACTTTTAAGTCTGTAACTGAAGGTGGAAGTTATCTCTAAACTCTGCTCTGCTTATCTTTTGCATTCCTACACCCATATAGGGTGCTTTCTCTAGACAGATGGTTTGTTTTCTTAGACTAATAATGTACTTCTCACTTTATCCTGGGGGCAAAAGCCATTTGTCTAAGAAGGCTTGCTCTAGGACTTGGAGAGGGTGTGGGAGGAGTAGCTGTTATATAGGCCTGCCTATTCTTGATGGTGGATTTTAATTAATTCCCCTGATGATTATACCATGGCCCACCCTTGCCCTTTATGTTCTGTGAGAAGTAAGAATTTACTTCTGCTATTTTAGGAAGCTTTTTTCCATATTGTTGTTTGTCAATCTGTGTCCTTTCATCTGCTCACTTTATACCTGGTTTGTCAAACTTTCTGGTCTTCAGCTAGTACCTTTTCTTTCCTTTTTTTCCCCAGCACTGATATAATTTTATTATTTCTAAAACAAAGGGAAAGAAGGGAAGTAGACTCAGGTGCTTATTCTATTCTACTAAACCAGAAGTCAGTAGTTCTTTATATTTTAATACCATGTGGGCAATAGATATTCATGATCACCTACTATGTACGTATGTGTCCCTGTTATGAAATGCCATCTAATGGACTCTGATGTCACATTCCCCTACCTAAAGAGCAGAATGTGCTGTGGTTTACAGATTTTCAGGATCCCTTGTAGAGCTCAAATGTTGCTTGCTATTCATTTAATTCACATAGTCAAGATAGTTTTGATTCCTCCCCAAAACAATTCGATTTACTTTTTTCCTTTCCCAGTATTAAAATCATACCCAAAGAAATTCTGCCTACAAGTGAGGCTATCATGAAAATTTAAATCTGTGATCTTGACCGAATATGGGACGGAAGAGCTTTGCTATTTTTATGTGTACTGTAGTAAACCCTATAGCCTGGATTTCTTAAACCTGACTCTCCAAACTATGGATCAGGACCAGAAAGTTCCTCACAGGGTTATACTGATTCAGGCTTTTCTCCTGCTGCCTGAAGGCTGCCTATGGGGTTCTGTGTGAACTTTCCAAGTGCTTTCCAATTGTGATGCTTCTTATATGCAGATATATGCAGAGAACCATTAGAGCCATTTATGATTTTTGAGGGCCTTTCTTGCTTTGGCAATAGAAATATGGAGCACTTACTTGTTAGAATATGATAAGGTCTGGCATTTATGATAGGCTACAAAGAAGAAGGAGGGCAAATTAGTATCTGGGGAGAAGAGGCTAAGGGGTAGATACATGTGTTTTTTTCTTGGCCGTGCAGGATACGCCCAGTTGGACAAAGAGGAGAAAATTCAGACAGTCTGTTTTAAATAAGGCATAATTATTTTGGTTTTAATAAATGATACTATGATCATACTAATACTTCCTCAAGAGAAATCATAAACTCAGAAATCTCAAGTAACAAAAGAAACTTTAAAGTTAATTCAGGACTCTTCATCTTCCAAAATTATTTTACTATTATTAGCACAGCACCTTTTTTTCAAAATGCTTTTTATGCTCAAACCAATGTGAGGGCCGTCTTCTTTCCACATATCTCAACGATCTCCTAAAAATATTTTCCCAACTTAAATAGAATAAGTTAAACCCCCTTATGCCTGTTACTACTACAACTAGAGCAAATCACTCAAGCTATCTAACTAGTTAAGAAGGTGTGTAAATGATTGATTTACTGAATTTGTTACACTTCTAGTGTTATTCTATGTTGATCAATACAGTTATCCCTTGAACATTTGTCTAACATTTTGTACAAAGTAGTTTTGGAGATGGTTTATATTTAGTCAATTTACCTAAGATTGACTTAGTGGCTGCACTGTAGTTTTTTGGTAATATCATCACAAAATGTTTGAGAAAAATTATGGCAGTGAATTATGTTCACTTCTATTTTGAGTGGATGCTACATGGGGATTTTGTTTTCAGAGTATGATCTCTGACCAACTGAGAGCTCAGTGATTCATGGGTCAGTCATGCACCATATATAAGTCCTGTACTACATATATACTACGTATACCTCAGGAAAGGCAATTTATCTTCTGAGCATGAATTTTAATCTATAGGATGGGGATAATCATTCCTGAATTGACTCACCACACTGTGTATCATGATCCCAGAAACTACACAGGGTTACACCTTGGTCATTCATATGGGCTTTTCTTGCCGAGTCTACAAGATGCTTAAGAGGCCGTGTGTTTCTCCCATGCATTCTCTGCAGCCCTGCCTACAGAATGTTTTATAGTGATGGGTATATTCTGCATCTGTACTGTCCAATAGAGAAAACACTAGCCATCTGTGGCTATTGAGCACTGGAAATATGGCTAGTGTGGCTGAGGAAATGAATGTTTACTTTTATATATTTTTAATTTACTTAAACAAATTTAAATAACCATATGTGTCTAGTGTCTACCATATTGAACCACATAGGGAGAAGATGGAAATAACTGAAACGCTATTATACTGTTTCTTAAATACAGATATAAAGAGTTACTGTGAGATTTGAATCAGATAATAGTCTGGGTGGTAAAACATTTCTCTACCTTTAAAAAAAGACTTTCCAAATTTGAGTTATGATACATGACATAACACTTCTACAGACACGTGGCATTCTTGGTATAAACATTATTTAGAGACATTGTCTTCATTATTTATGTAATTTTAAAAATAATTTTCATGTGTATTATTCTTATCAGTAATATTTTTACTTTATTAGTTTGAGGTCATGTTTAGCTATGTGCTTATCTAGAGCACTAGAATAATCTGTTGGATGCCCTAATTTGATTTTAAACTAAATACATACCACAAGACATAAGAGTTCCCACAAACATGATGCCTTTTATGTGGAAAGACTTTTCTTTAAGCGGATACAAATGGTTATTCTTAATTTATATTCCCCTCTTTGCCTCTCTGGAGACAGCATCACTCCCCATTTCTATTGAACCTATCATGTTCCGTTTTCTTTACTGATCTATTTTAATCCAAATCTGTAAATATTGCCCTCCTTGATTAGCCTTTCTTCTCTAGATTTACTTTCAAGTAGTGGTAATAGTCTGTAACTACTTTTAACCTGTCCCTTTGGACTATTAAGGATCCTACATTTAAGGATATATTGTTTTAGAACAATGGATATTACAATAATAAAAGTACAAGTAACAAACCTAAGAAGATGAAAGTAATGCAGCATTCTATTATGTTAAAAATTGGCATCTTTGGACACCAGTTTGATATTTCTGTGAATGTCCATTCACCTCAAGTGGTTTCTTCAAATAATGAGTTAGCTCTCATCTATCCTTACAACAAATTGAGGCACCAAATTCAGCTTTGTGGACTGAATGATAAAACATTTGAGGGCCATCTTAGCTGTTCTTTGTTTTTATTGTCGTTGGCTTTGATCACTTGGTTGTAAAAACCTGTCTTTGTCTGGGTCCTTAGATTCTGTATCAGTAAACTCTATAAGGTTCAGAATGTTGACTATTAAAAATCAAGAGATTTGAATTTTAGGTTAAAGTATTTCAAGCATTTTTTTCCAAAGAATTTTTATATATCCTTTAAAAACTTTAGTTTTGAAGAGCAGAACATAAAAGTAAGTAAAAAAAAAAAAATCATATCTCACCACACAGGTTTAAAATAGCCCAGAAAAAAATTCCAACTGTGTGTGTGTGTGCGTGTGTGTGCACTCACAGCCTTAATTTTTATTTCTTTTTTAGGTTGCAGTCATCAAAGAATTGCTGGATCAAAATGTAAACATATTTTTGGTACATATGCCTAGCCAGAAAGTTAGCACCAGTTTATAGAACAGCCAGCTAAGCTTGCCTGTTTTATATATGGGTATGCCCATTTCCCCAGATCTTTGGCAAAACTGAAGATTGTCTGTTTTTCTATCTTCCCTAATATGACTGATCAAAAAATTATTTCTTATCATTGTGTTAATTTGCATGTTCTTTACTATTAAGGAAGTTAAGCAGTCTAACATATTTATAGACTTTGTAGTTCTTTAGATACACCAAACATGCAGTAATATGCATTTTGAATCTTCACATATGGAGCATTTACCTATTTTATCTGGCCTCAGATCACCTTTTATGCAGAACATCTTTTCTCCTGTATCTCATTCTTGGAACACATTGTTCTACACTGTGTAATACCATATTCAATTGCCAGAATCTTTAAAAAGAATTCAACTAGCAATCAAATGCACTAGATTATAGTGAAGCAGGTTGCAATGCAATTAGATTCTATTCTTCATTACTTATATGATGCTAAAAAAGTATAGACACTAAATAACCTTTAATCAATTGATTGACCCATTAAACACTGCCAAGTCAGGTCTTTAAATATTATGAATGTCTTCACTTAAATGTATATAAGAAAGTTTCCATGGCTATTTTGGAAGCATTGCTATTGGGTGAAATTACAAGGACCTATTTTATGAAATAAAATCTTTCAGAAAACTGAAGATACACACACACACACACACACACACACACAAATACACACACATGTATATATATATACACACACACGTATATATATACATATATATGTATATATATATGTATATATATATACACATAGATTCGAAAAAATAAATAACATAGTTGGTTTATTGTTATATGTCAAAATGTGGCCTATTTTGGCAATGTATGTTAACAGGCATTCTCCGCTAATCAGTTTATTTCTAATATTTAAACAATTCCTACATAATTCCTCCATAGAATGAATTATATAGAATGTGAACTCTTAAGAAAAAAGAATCTCAAGTCTACGTGTTAAATTTGCTAAGTGGCTTGTGGGGTTAATGGGAAGTTCAGTTTAGGCAAATCCTCTACGTTGGGATGCCCACTCTACCCTCACCCCCACCCCCAACTTAATTAGTCTGTCAATCACAATTAGTATTGTTATACATTTTTCACAGCTGCCTGAGCAGTGGTTTGTTTCAAGAAAGTTTAACAAATGGATAGCAGATTGAGTGTACTGTTGAGAGAAGAAAGATACTATGTTGAGTATTCTCACTTTGAAGCTATTCCATTGTTACATAACATATAAATAAAGTAAATGAGAAAGGTGTACTAAATAAACCAGAAGTTTGCAGAAACAGAAAGTAACAAGCGAGAGACAAATCTAATAATGGGATTATTTAAAACCCAAGCATTGGGGAGTAAAAACTTTGCTTCCAATGTTTCACTGAAGGCTTCTGAAAGGCGACAGGTATTTAAACAAAGTCTGTATTCATAAGAATATGCATATGTTGAAATAAACTATGTTGTTGATATCTCCTACTTGGGCACAACTTCTGTTAAAATTCCAAAGACTGAATTGAGGTTATTTATTTATTTATTTATTTAAGAGCACAAGCAGGGGAGAGGGACACAGGGAGAGAGAGAGAATCTTAAGCAGACTCCATGCTTAGCACAGAGCCTGACAAAGGGCTTGATTCCAGGACCCTGGGATCATGACTTGATCCAAAATCAAGAATTGGATGCTCAACCGACTACTTACTTACTAACTAACCCCTACTTACTTACTTACTTACCCCTACTTAGTTTTTAAGTGCCATCAGGTAGAATTTAACCTGCATTGTTTATACTTGGATTTTTTTTTCCAGTACGTAAAGATATTTTCTTAGGGTTGTAAACTGCTTTAAAAAAGTCAAAATCAAGAAATGGCAGATACCATAAGCCATAGACATTTTGTTTAAAACAGTGATTTTAAATCTAGTATTTGACATTTAAGACTGTTCATCTTTGCAAGGAGCAAGTGCTTATTATTTATAATATAATGAACTTATATTATGAAGAAACAGTCATAATAAGGAATTGGCATGCTTATCATTCATAAAACTGATTATATAATACCTGCCCTAATTGGTCATTCCTGCCTAGTAACCAAGAGAAAGGTGAAAATCCTATGCTATTTGAATTTCTCCATCTTAATTATAATACCTTCTTGCTACAGGCTTTATGGTATTAACTTCCCATGTTGTAATTAACCACTACATGTCTATATTAATTTTTTCTATTTTCTTGAACCCACAAACCTTTTTCATTATATTATCAGAAAGAGAATGGTATTAAACACTTAGCTGAACACAGATCTATGGCTCCAGTGAAATAATACTGATCTCAGAGCTTTCTACCTAAAAATACTGAAGATTCTTATTTTCACAATCTGACTTACCTCCTTTCCTGAAAGGAATTTATGATAATGGCAAGAATAGAGATGAATAAATGCCCAAATATCAAGTTTAGTAAACAAAGGGTAGAAATATTTATGTTAGTATATAATAGAGGCAAATTGCTTTGTGAGGACTTCATTTTTTTATTCCCCATTAGTTGAATGCCACATAAGGATCAGGTATTCAGTTTAGCCTTGCCTGAAAGGAAACGATCCACCGGGCTAATCCCCAAAAAATTACAGTATGGGAAACCAAAAAGAAAGGTGTAAGGATTGACAAATATGCTGATCATTTTGATACGGTATAATCAACAATACCAAAGAATACAGACTGATATTGGAATGTATAAGCAGATTGAATAACCAGATTGGGAGTTCTGGGTGGGGGTCAGTCAGGTGAAACTTTCTAGAATATGTGACAATTGAGATCAGTTTGAAGAAGGAGTTAGTCATAATGATTGGGAATATTACTGAAGCAAAATATATTACTGAAGTAAAAATATAAGACCTGTTACACCAGAATAAGGCTACCTAACTATAGGAAAATATTTTTAAGTTTTGTTGTTGTTGTTGTTGTTGTTGTTGTTGTTGTTTTGTTTTGTTTTGTTTTTTCTGTAGTACCGAAGGCATGTTCCACATCTAAGTGTCCCATGTAGGGTGTCTGGTGGGGTCAGTAGCCTTAGGATTAAAACACAGTAGCTAAAAGTGCTATTAGTACCTACAGTAATTATTTCTCTTCATCAAAAATACCACATTTTCCTTATATTATTAAAGAAAGAAATCACGACTCCCTTGGAATGTTTCCTCTTTTTGAAAACCCACCTTTCCTTGCAGTGGGTATTGCACTGACCCCTTGGTTTTGTGTCTGAGGTTTGTGATGATCAATTGTCTGATTTCTTTACACAGTCCCTCCTGAGGAAGCAATGCCCAGATGGCAGACTGGTAGCTGGAAAATAAGCGACTTGGGGTACCTGAATCTAGCCACATTTCACTATTTAAAGGCAAAATGGAAAATATCTAGAAAGTCAGATGCCCCCAGGAGAGAGTTTTTTGAAGCAGGTCCCTCTTGGGCTGATTATAAGACTAATCAGCCATTTATCAAGCAAGCCATTATGTATCTGACCATATGAATAAACATAATTCATGCAAATATAATTTATGTTAAATACATTCTCGAGTTATTATGCACAATATTTTCTTCATCAAAAAGCAGTGACCAAAAGTGCACATATATTTGCAGTAATTCCTTTCTGCATCTTGAATTTCCCATTTTCCTCCTGCCATTGATGAGAGAGTGGCAGTTCCTCTGATTAAGTTCTCCCCCTCCATACATGTCTCAGGCATTTGCAAGAGGCTTGCTTATTTCAGAGGCTGTACATTGGGATAATATTCTTAGATAGTCTGGTTGTGTAATGTTTTAACAGTACTTTAGATTTTGTTTTATTCACAAATTGTGGCATCCTAGAAGGAGATCCCTGTCTTGGGCTCATTAATAAACTAATTTGAACACTACAATCTCAGTCCTGACCTCAGAGGTACCCATTAGCGACCTTTCTCTATTGTACTTGCAGTGTAATCACAGACACTGAAGTCTCAGAACATTTTCTTTGTTAATCAAAAATAATTCAGAATCATTACAGTTCAAAAAAAAAAAAAAACAAGCTGTTCATACCCTTTGTTTCTGAATGGAAAAATTGGGGGCTCCTCTCAATGCTCATATTTGTAAGATATAAATTATAAATAATATAATTGAAATCATGGTTGCAAACATAAAGTGGCATTTCTGTGCACAGCCTTTAAAAAAAAGTCAGTTTATTACATGTAAATCTGAAAGGTTATACTCACCCACTCTGGACATAGAAAAGTACCATAATTTATTAGTATGCTTCTCTGGCAGGAGTATCATCTATGCCTGAGGCCCTGAAGGCCTCCCCCTCTCCATTCTTCCACTATTCATTAAAAGCAAACCCATTCAACTATTCTAAATATATTTTCATAGAATGTATTTTAAAATCTCTTTAAAAACAAATATTGCTTATCCATGGAGCAGAAGTAACATTTATTTCCAGTGTCACTACATTACACTCAAGCCTCTATCTCTTTGCCAGTCATTAGGATATATCATCACATACTGATTATGTTATGCAAGGGGCTCTGACATGCAGGTACCACCATCAATGCCAGAAAAGATGGTAACTGAGTTTCACCACTGAACCAGTGTATGTCCTACACAAGAGCACCAGGTTACCAGACAATCAGGGCCAAAATTCAGCCTACTTTCTTCCCTTAGCCATACACCTGAAAGACTAAATCTGTCCAAAGATTCCAGAAGTACTTTGTGGATTAGTCCTGGCCCTTTGATCAGGATAAATAGCCATCAATCAAGTACAAAACATACAGACTCCTTTCAACCAGTAGGCATGCAACAGTCAACTTGATTAGAGGAACTGAATAGGGGTGTGTGTGTGTGTGTGTGTGTGTGTGTGTGTGTGTGTTTTCTCTGTGAAAATGTACACATGTGCACTTACTCAAATAATTATCTCATCTAGTCAGGCCAGTGTAGATAGTGGATGTTTCTACCTCCGATACAATACAAACATGGTATCCCTGTAAACCCCACCTTTTTCAGAGACTGACACTATTCTCATAATCTTGTATCTCCAAAAACCTACCAAAGAGTTTGTGTTTGTGCTTATTTTATCAATATATAAATAAATCTGTACTAGAATAAAGTTTATCCCTTATAATGCTGGTGTTCTTTGGATTCTGTTATCATAATCATAAGTACTCTTGTGGTCAAGATCCCTTAAATGGATAGATACTTCTACCTTGAGGCAATAGATCGACTTTCCAAAGACAGACAAACCAGTTCATCTTTCTTCATTTTTAATCATCCCACACTTTCTCTATTGTGAGGCACACACACTCTTGTTATTCAGAAAAGTCTACAAGTGAGTATAAACATGGTGAGGTTTCCACCCAAAAGCTATTATAAAATCAGTGAAATATCTTATGATGAATACTACCTAACAATTGAAGAGTTGTGATTTCTTAGTATGGCGTGTGATCTGTTATCAGTAGGAGTGACAATTTTGCTCAGCCTGAAATGGAGGGAGGCAGAATTTCTCTAATAGTGGGCTATAAGTTTGACTTTGATTTTTCCTGTGTTCTTTAGATTCACCCATCTTTAATATTAATTTTCATGCCATTCTTTTCTAAAGTAAACATTTTTTAAATTGTTAATTGTGAAATGCGCATAACAAAATTTCCCATCTTAACTATTTTTAAGTGTACAATTCAATACTGTTAAATATAGTTACATTATTGTACAGCCCATCTCCAGAACGTTTTTATCTTGCAAACTGAAGCTTTATATCCATCAAACAACATCAAGTAAGCTTTTTTTTGAAGTATAATATACACCAAAAAAATATCGTATCAGAAGTGTGCAGCTATGGATTTGCACAAAGTGAAAAGATCCATGTAACCAGCATCTATGTTGAGAAATAGAACATTACTGGCACCTCTCTCAGTCACAGTTACTACTCTATACAACTGTTGTTTTAGATGTTGACTTTGGATCCAACAACATTGCTAAATTTACTATTCATTCTGATAGATGGTAGATTCTTTTGGATTTTCTACATATACAGGCATGTTCTTCACTAATAATGATACTTTTATTTCTTGATGTATTGATTTATTAGGCTGTCTTTTACTGTACTGTGTAGGACTTTCAGTAGAATGATTAATAAATTTGGGGATAATGGGTATGTTTGTTTCATCCCCCGATTGTGGGGTGGGGGCGGGACTTTCCATATTTCTCCACCAGGTATGATGTTTGCTGTAGGTTTCTGTAGCTACTGTCTCAGATTAAGGAAGTTCACATCTATTCCTAATTTGCCAAAGGTTTTCATCCTGAACAGGTGTTGAATTATTTTAATTATTTTTCCTCCATATATTTAGATTATCATATTAACTTTCCTCTATTTTATTCTTGTGATAAATTATATTAATTGATTTTCAAATGCTAAGCTAATTATCTGGAACATTTTGTTTAAAATTGGTATTATTTTGGGGCCCCTGGTTGGCTCAGTCCATAGAACATATGACTCTTGATGTCAGGGTTGTAAGTTCAAGTCCCATGTTGGGTGTGGAGATTACTTAAGAAATAAAAAAATAAATTTTAAAAAGACTGGTATTATTTCTATCTGAAATTTTAGAAAAATTCACCAGTAACTGGATCTGGATATTTCTTTGTGAGAAAGATTCTAATTCAGTTTCTTTAATAGATGTGGGATATTTGGATTTTCTACTGCTTTTGCTAAGGTTTTTCCAGGAATTTGTTCAATTCATCTAAAATATTCAATTCACTGGCATAAATTTTTCATAATATTCTTATATTTTAATACCTATATGATGTGTAATGATATCATTTTTTCATTTACAATATTGATTATTTTTATAAGATCAGCATTGATAAAATTGTATCAGTTCTTTTTAGAAAAAAGAAACATTTTTTGTTGATTTTCCTGCATTGCATTTTTAGGGCACAGCTGAACTTCAAAAAAATTAATAAACTACATTTGAGAGCAATTTTAGGTTAGCAGAAAAATTGAAGAGAAAGTAAAGTTCCCATAGACTCCTTTCCCTGCTCCTTGCCCTCAGTTACCCTTATTATTAGCTTTGGTGTGGTATATTTGTTACAGCTGATGAACCATCATTAATACATCACTATTAACTAAAGTCCAAATTTTAACATCAATATTGTTTTGTCTCTTCCGGAACAATACATATTGGAATTATACAATTTATAGTGTTTTAAGATCAGCTTCTCTAACTTAGTAACATGCATTTAAGTTCCCTCTGTCTTTTCATGGAACAATAACAGATTTTTTTTTAACTGAATAATTTTCTCTTGTATGGATGTACCAGTTTGTTGATCCATTCACCTGTCGAAGGAAATCTTGGATGCTTCCAAGTTTTCACTATTATGAATTAAGCTGCTATAAATATTTGCAGAGTTTTGCATAGACATAAGTTTTCAACTCTTTGGATTAATGCATAGGACAATGATTACTGGATTGTATATTAAGACTATGTGTAGCTTTGTAGGGAACTGCCAAACTGTCTTTCTCTGTGTCATTCTGCCTTCCCATCAGCAATGAGTGGAAGTTTCTATCCTCCACATAGTTGCCATCACTCAGTGTTGTCAGTGTTCTGGATTTTAACCATTCTAATAGGTGTGTGGAGGTGTCTTTTAAGTGTGTTAATTTGCTATTCCTTTAGTGATACATGATACTGAACATCTTTTCATGTGCTCATTTGCCATCTGTATATCTTCTTTAGTGAGCTATCTTTTCAGGTCTTTTGCTCACTTTTTAATTGGGTTGTTTATTTTCTTATTGTTGAGTTTTCAGAACTTTTTGTATATTTTGGATAGAAGTCTTTTATCAGATATGTGTTTTTTTTTCTCCCAGTCTGTGGAGTTTTTCATTTTAATGCAGTCTAACTTATCAATCTTTTTCTTTTATGGATTATGCTTTTTGTGCTGTATATAAAGGCTTAT
Organism: Panthera tigris; assembly: GCF_018350195.1. NCBI lineage: Eukaryota > Metazoa > Chordata > Mammalia > Carnivora > Felidae > Panthera > Panthera tigris. Next base: position 131,780,441 of record NC_056661.1, read on the forward strand.
TACCAAATCCAAGTCACTTAGACTTTCCTGTGTTACCTTCTAGAAGTTTTACATTATGTCTGTGATCCAAATTGCATGCTTTTTAAATGTCATTAATTCTTTCCTTAACTTTATTATTTGTGTTCTTTTATTTTCTTTGGCTTTAATTTACTGCTCCTTTTTTAACCTATCAAGGTCAATTTTCTGATCATCAGTTTTTTAACCTTTCATTGTTTCTAATGTATGCATTTAAGGCTATAAATTTTCCTCTAAGCACAGGGTTAGCTGTATTCTACAACTTGATGTGTTATAGCTTCATCATAACCATTCACTTTGAAATATCTTCTCATTTCCATCATGATTTCTTTTCTAACTCAAGATTATTTAGTCATTGTTTAATTTCAAAATATTTTAGGTTATCTTATTTTTTTTTTATTTAAAATTTTTTTTTTAACATTTATTTACTTTTGAGACAGAGAGACAGAGCATGAACGGGGGAGGGTCACAGAGAGGGAGACACAGAATCTGAAACAGGCTCCAGGCTCTGAGCTGTGAGCACAGAGCCCGACGCGGGGCTCGAACTCACGGACCGCGAGATCATGACCTGAGCCGAAGTTGGCCGCTTAACCGACTGAGCCACCCAGGCACCCCTAGGATATCTTATTTTTAAGTCTGATTAATTTCACACATTAGGAAACAAAAGTGACTTCAAATCTTTGAAATTTGTTGGCACTTGCTTTATGGCCCAGGATAGTCAATGCCAAAGACTAAGTAGTGTGATATGAGGTCATCAAAGGCAAGACTCATCAAAGTTCAAAGATATCAGAGTATTATTCATTAATATCAACTCGTTACTCACTATTACAAAACCAAAGAAGGGGGTCCTTTAATTGCCGAGCATTACAAAATGCTCTTAGAGCACTTGATGTATACTAAAATTTAATAATTATGATTATTTGGGTGTTAAATTGCTTTTCTAAACTGAGATTAAGGGAATTCAAGAAAACTTGATTTTCATCCTAGGAATGAAAGTATCTTTCACCTTTTATGGATGGCTTTTCTGCCATCAATAAATGTGTGTTGGCCTAAATAACCAACTAATTGGTAACAAAGAGATTTGAACTGTTGCATCACTGCAGGAATAGTTTATATGGTTACTGAACAGGAGTAAAACATTGTTCTTTAAAGATTTTTTTATCATTTTGGGTTAACAGGTAAGTTTCAGGGTGCCACAGAAACTAGCAAGTTGTAATTATATTTACTTTTACTTTTTATTTTTTATTTTAGTGAGACAGCACGTGAGAACTGGGGTAGAGGGACAGAGGGAGAGAGAGGGAGAATCCCAAGCAGGCTCCATGCTCAGCACAGAGCCCAATGCAGAGTTGATCCCATGACCCTGGGATCATGACCTGAGCTGAAATCAAGTGTTGGAGCTCAACTGACTGAGCAACCCAGGCACCCCTAGCAAGTTGGAATTTTTATAAAATTAAAGAATTAAAATTTTAAGTGACTTTTCAGTATGAATGATTAGCCTACAGCTGATATATTCTATAATGGATGATTGATTTTGATTACAGAAATTTAGATTATTATAAGTGACTTAAGTTTTACCAAGGAAAAGTAAGGCTGAACTTAAAACCTTAAAAAGCAAAATCCCTTTAAATAGTCAAACTATAAAAACCCAAGTTATATATCGGTATTTGTTAAAAATTGATCTGTAGTCTGTGGCTCCCCTGTATGGTATTTAAAAGTTCTTAGTTAGGAAAAAATAATATTGATCAATGAACAAAACTTTCAGTTATAAGACGAATAAACCCTGGAGACCTAACATACAGCATAGTGACCATAGTTAATAACGTGTTATGTACTTGAAATCTGTTAGGAGAGTGTAGTTCAAGTGTTCTCGGCATACTCACATACACAATGGGAAGTGATGGGTATTTTAATTAGTTAGATTATGGTCATCATTTAGCAGTGCATGCATATATCAACATCTTGTTGTACACTTTAAATATATACAGTTTTTATTTGTCAAAAGGAACATGCATCAACCAAAAAAAAGAAAAATGCATCTGCAAAACAGAGAGAGAAAGGGAAACTTTGGTAATGCCAGAGATTCAAGGATGCTTTCAACAGACTGTCTGGCATCAACTATATGACCATTTGCAACATTAAGTACAGAATAAAGTATGCCTAAGAGTTTTCTTCTCAGAATGGTTTCTGATGTGTTTGTTTGTTTATTTATGTTTGTTTTAGGAGGAGGAGCAAGTTTTCCAGCCAAAACTAGCAAATAAACATTTTTACAGTTTATTTCAAACTGAATGTGTCTTAAGGTCTCTTAAGTAAATTTGATTTTTAAAATGCATTGCTATAAAATGCAGTTTTCTAACAGAGACTAATAAATATTTCAGGATAGAAAATTCATGGATAACTTTCTATGCTTTGGTTTTACAGGAGAGAAAATATGGTTCTCTCAGTTTTTAAGGTCAGTACATAGATCGCACTTCTCGGTTTGCCCAAGACAATCCTGGTTTACATTGGCCTCTTCTGGTAATTATTAATATTGCTTCTTTTTACTCTTGCACATATCCCAGTAAATTCTCTGGTTACCCCAATGGGTAGCCAGGCCTGCTTAGGTCTTTAATAAAGACTCGCGTAAATCCTGATACTCAGAGAATGGGGCTCTTAGGAACACTGAAGATTCACCAAAATTCAACCATAGCTAAGGTGGTGAACACCACGTTGGATTTGGGGGGAAACAAATAGTTCAGGTGTCCTATCATTTCTCTTATTTATTCTCTTACTTCTTAGTTTGTCCGAGCCTATAAAAATGGATAATAAGAAGTATGTTATCTAACAAATGACCTAACTATGTAAGAAATGTGAAAATACTTTGTAAATTTTAAAATGCTATACAGATAGTCTTAACAAACCCACAATATGGTTCAACTCAGAGTTGTACTTTTCAAGAATACAGGGTTAAATTCAGTACAATTACTATGCAGGAGGGCAATCTATGCCCTGGAAACTTATATTTACATATTTTATCTTGCTATTATATCTTCATAGCAGATTAACTGACCCTAAAATACTGGAGGATGCCAAAAGTAGAGGTTATAGGCTTATTCATTGTCATTTCTGTATGAATTGTGAGCATTTTAATGCTTATTGTAATATAATTATAATAAAGCAGTATTCACATATTAGAGGTTTTGATGCAGGTAGGCCAGGTTCGAGGACCTAGAGGGTTTATTCTGAAGAGATAAACCTGGAAAGGAAGTGGGACTTAGGTGGTGATAAGCCTTGGATTGCAAGTAAGGAAAATAAACCCCCTCCCCCCGGAGGGGGTCCTACAGGATCAGCCAAGAGGGTCCTTGACTTCACACAGGGTGAAAAGAAAAGATGAGCTGGGAGAATGTGAAAGCAGAGTTTATTGAAGATGTAGAGAGAGCAGATACACAGTATCTGGGTGACTCAGAAAGGAAAAGAGCAAAAGTCTCGTTTTTTCTTGGGGGCTGGGGTTTTTGTTGAGGATTGTGGTCTGGTGCATGTGCCCTCTCAGGCATCCAGGAACTGGTTAGAACAAGAACAGGGTCCAGGTATCCATCATTAGTTACTTTTTCCCTGGAGTTACGGGGTCTTGGCATCGAGATTTCTAGTGCCAGTGGTCTGGAATATGCCCATGATAGCTTCCCCTGGTTATTCCTTAGATATTATCTATTGTGCTAGATAACTGAAAAGAAACCATTAACTCCTCCCTTATGTGCAGTAAGGCATGTATAGGGTGGGGGTACAGGTCCTGGCAAGAACAGAAGCAGGAAAAGAAGCAAAGGAAAAAAAAAAAAAAAACAAAAAAACATAGCTTTCTCTTTCATGTTTTTGTTTTTGTTTTTTTTTTTTGGTTTTTTTTTGTTTTTTTCCAGTTTCCTTGTCTCAGTTTTAACCCTAATAACTTCAGGGAAATTTTTTTGAACCACTATCATGTATTAAAACATTTTGCTAGATTATAGATCAGAGTAAATGAAGCAAATCATTTCCCTAGTCTAAGTACAATGAAATAAATAGAATAGAATAAGCAAATTAAAGTGAATACCTAGAAAATAAATGATTTATTGCTAATCCGAACATCCTGGGTATCATTTCGTAGAGGTGGCCTTGAACATGACGAAGCCGTCAGTAGATTGAGGTGTTTGCCAACACAGTGCATTCCAGGCTGACAGAGATGAAAATCTAAACTCTCAGAAAGCAAAATTGCCCCATGTGCTCAGAGCATGGTTAGGTGGTCGACTGGTTCTAAGGTTTGCCCTGCAGAGGTCTCTGAAGAGATAAACCTGGAAAGGAAGTGGGATTTAGGTGGTGATAGGCCTTGGATTGCAAGTAAGGAAATAAACTCTTTCCTATAATTTTGAGAAGCCTTGTTCATGTTCGACATGATGAGATTTGTATTTGGGGAAGGTAAGTTTGGCAAGAATAAATAGTACTGATTATAGACGGAGGGCCTTAAAGGCCTGGAGGCCACTGCAAAGATGGGAACAAGAGTCCACATGAAAACAGTGAAGGATGGAATGAAGTCTTGAGGAAGTGTGGATGGAAAAGAAAGAAGCAGACCAGAGAGGCATTGTAGAAATGCTTGGGCAGTTGTTACTGACTGATTGAAACTGAATGGAGGTGGAGGGAGGAATAGAAATTACCTTGGAGTAGTGAGTTTGGCTGACTGAGAAAGGAATACTGTTATTCATTGAGACAAGATCCACAGTAGGAGAAGCAGCTTTGCAGCTTCAGGATTGAACTTGGGGTTTGGGCCATGTCTGGTTATCTGTACAACTGACGGTTTTATTTTCAGATCTTAAACTCAGAGAAAATAGGTGTGTGTGCCTTTTAGGCCAAAAGATAATTTTGCCAAAGCCAATTAGCTGTCAAGCTATGCCTAGAATTTTTCAAGAAATTTCCACTGTTTTGAAGACCTGTGAAAACTTCAAACATTTTGTGAAGTTGGAGGCCTACCTGAGCTACCCTTCTGCCACTGTCTATCCTGAACCATGGGGTCTGCAGCAATCAGAAAACTGACTCATCTCATTAACTGCATGTGGCTAATTTTTGAAGCAACCTGAATGCTATTCCCTTTGCCTTCTCCTTGTTCCCGCCCTGTACATGCAGTCAGAAACAGCAGCCCGATTAGGAAAATGAGCAGGGTGCTGTAGAGAGGGAGCCTGTGGTAGCATAATGCATTGTATTCAGGAAGGGCCATCCTTCCAAATAAAGACATGGAGGTTGGAGTGAACAAAAGAACATTGGTAACAGTATATTTACAGGGATTGGGTTTTCTGTATGATAATGATCAAATTAGAGGAAGGCTCACACTGAGTGCTTACAAAGTGCCAAATACCGTGTTAAGCCCTTTATATGCATTGTCTCATTTAAAGCTGACAATTAGTGGGATTTGTGTATTATTATTTCCATTTTTAATTCTAAGGACTTGAAGCAGAGGGAGTTTAAATGACTTGGCCACATTAGCATTGCTAGTGAGACTTGACTCAGGTCATTCATCCAACCCAGCTGACTCTAGAGCCTACCCCTCCAACACTACTCTGTTATTGCATGAACACGTCAGAAGAGCAAGGATTCTACCTGGATCCGTTAGAGCTACACTAGATGAAACCCTGCTGATGACTGGGCTAGTGTCTGTTTATTTTGATAAAGCCGTGGATGCAGAACAGGGAAGGTTCAACCTTATGGGTGTGGATAGAGACTCTGGTAAATAAACTGTAATCTACCAAACTGATCTGTTGACAGGTGCAAGGCTAGATAGATCACTACTTAAGAAGGAGAAGGAGGAAAAATAGAGAAGAAAAGAAATCTTTTCTACTAACTGAGGAGAAGAATGCATCACAGAACACTTTACTACATCATCTGAAAGAAAAAAATGTAAAAATGTTTGGCATCTTCAGTAGAATTCAGAAAAACTTGGGTTTTATGAAAGAGAAAGCTCTAAGTTCAGAACAGGTTGAGGTCAAAGACAATGGTATAAGTTTGGAGACAGTGAGATAAGAATATGATGGAAAAGAGGTGCCTGGGTGGCTTAGTCAGTTAAGCATCCAACTTCACCTCAGGTCATGATCTTGCAGTCCGTGGGTTCAAGCCCCGCATTGGGCTCTGTGCTGAAAGCTCAGCTCAGAGCCTCGAACCTGCTTCAGATTCTGTCTCCCTCTCTGCTCCTCCCCTGCTCTCTCTCTCTCTCTCTCTCAAAAATAAAAACATTTAAAAAAATTTTTTAAGTTTTTTTTTAATGTTTATTTATTTTTGAGAGAGAGAGCATGGGTGGGAGGACAGAGAGAGGGAGACACAGAATCTGAAGCAGGCTCCAGGCTCATCAGCACAGAGCCTGATGCGGGGCTTGAACTCAGAAACTGCGAGATCGTGACCTGAGCCGAAGTCGGACGCTCAACCGACTTAGCCACCCAGGCGCCCCTAAAAAATTTTTCAAAAAGGAATATGATGGAATAAAGATTTCAGAGAAATTAAAATGCAGTATCAGAATTAAATTTTGCGTTAGAGATATAGTAGTTAAAAGTAGTGCCGACACTCTGAAATACCTGATACAGGGGAGAAAATTTTATTCTCCACAATATAAAAAAGGTACAGAGGCAGTGCTAAAATGTGAGGCAGTAATAGGGCAGAGAATGGTGTTTGAACATAAAAATAATGGGAGTTTCTGAATATAAACATTTCTTGAATGGGAGGAGATCAGAATATTTGAAATAGAAACAAGAATATAACATAAAACCCAAGAAATTATACTTCAGAACAAATGAGACATGGAGAGAGGGAAAGAGGGAGAGAAATTTATACCTTGATATTGGCAAAATTCTTGTAAAATAAGCACAAAGGAAGTAATTTTATAATTATTCAGTGAGAGAGAAAAAGGTTCCCTACAAATCAGTGGGTAAAATGAACCAATTTCAGGGTTTTTTTTTTCCCTCTAATACAAATGCCTGAATACACTGGAACCATATCCACAGAATATTTAAGAACAAAAAAAGTCTGTGAATCAAAAATTTTATGCATCGTGTGTTACTTTTATAGCATTGTCTAACAAGTTTCCAAAACTTAGCAAGTTATAACAACATATATTTTTCATGTCACTGTTTCTGTGGGCCAGGAGGGCTGAGTATGAATCAACTTCTGCTGTGGATCATGATGTACATATGCACTACTTATATAGTAACTTACAGATGGAACATCTAGCAGTGAAGTATATACTTTATGTAGTTATTCGTAGTTAATATGCTGTGGTAACTAAATCTGAACCATGCTGCTGGGGGACATGGTTATTTAACTACACCATTACAACTAAATTGTTTGCATAATAAGCAAAGACTACCTATATCTACAAAAGAATTTTTTCTATGTTTTATCTTTTTTAAATGAATGCTAATGAGTGCGCATTACTTTTGAAACAAAAGAAAATAAACTTCATGTTAAAAATGGGTATTATAAATATCAAAAATATACCAACTCTTGATGGTAATGAAGATAATAATATACCTAAGATAATGAAATTATAGGTGATTTTTTTTTTCATGTTTCAAATTTTCCTTTTTTTAATTAAAAAAAAATGTATTTGTAAGTAGTCTCTACACCCAACGTGGAGCTCAAACTCAGAGCCCTAAGATCAAGAGTCACATCCTTTACCAACTGAACCAGCGAGGTGCCCCCATATTTTAGTATTTAAATTTTGACTTTGAGGATACATTACATATATGATTGTAAAAGAAACACTTCTAAAGATAGATGAATTTTGTAATTTTTTCCTACACTTATCTATGGTATAATTTAGTCAATAAACATTTATTGAGACTTATTATATACCAGAATCATGGTAGAGGTCATGTATACCTAAGTGAATAAGGCATATTTTATGTCCTAAGGAACTTTACTGTGTAAGGAGAGACATATTTAAACAGATGAATTTAAAAGTGGCATAGTAAGTATTTTTATATGTTACAGCACAGAGGACAGAGCAATAATTATAGAAATCAGAGGTTTCCCAATGTGAACTGATTCATTGAAAATGAAAGATGTCTAATAACACTTAGCTTTTTTGTTTCTTCTCATACTATTATTATTTCAATGCTGAGGTTTCTGTGAAGAGACAGAATTTGAAATAAACTGTGTAATAGTCTGTGGTTAAAGCATGAGAACTATGTCACTTGGTATCTTTGGACATCGATAGTGAGTTAGTCAAGAGAAATCAAAAGCCAGTGGAGTTATCTTGTTCTGTGATTCTTTGTGGGTATGCCAAAAGAAACATGTATGTAAACCCTATTTGCATTATTGAAAACATATGAAATACGTTTTTTTCTGATTCTTTTTTCTTTTCTATTTGGAAACAGGAATTTTTACTGAGGCACCCAATTTTTGAACAATTTCAAAAATTTTAATAAAATCTCAACTCTGTTCATTTTCTCTTTAGTATTTAAGGGCTATTGTATTGAAAAAAACATAAGGAAAGTATTATGTTGTACTTTTGATGCCCTCAGAGACATCTCTAAAAGGATTTTCCTATTTCCTAAACACCACATCCTACACCACCACTCAGAGGAAACATATAGCTGATGTGTGGAGAAGCATTCCCCATTAAGTTGTTCTTCAAAATATTTTTTGATTGCATCTATTTTGTGCCAAATACCACATTAAACCCTGAGTACACAACATTTAACACGATGGTGTAGCTTCCTTGGAAAGCTTAGGAAGAAATAACCTGAAGCAGAATGCATTTATAGCTAAATTCACAGGACCTAGATCCATGTTGAATACTTTTTCACTTCTTAAAAGGTCTGCAGGAAGTTTTTCTGGGCATCCACCCCACCCAACCTAAACCTGGTATTTAGTCACAATTGCAATTTCTTTTCTGTTCTTTCCGAAGGAAAACATCTTTACCGGGGGTGCCTCGGCAGTAACCAAACTGTGACAATTACACCCTTAGAGATTTTTGGTCTAACATCGTGATAAGGATGTCTACCAGATGGTCTCAGTGTAAACACATCACAGTCTTCATGGGTAGAAGAATACAGATAAACAATAGTTAAGAAAGTGGGAGAGGGAGGAAGTGAGACCATGAGGTAGGTGAGGGGGTGAGGAGTGAAAAGGAGAAGGGGGTTGAGAATAGAAAGAGAGTGAAAGAGCAATTTTAGATTCATTATGAAAAAGTTCAAAGCTACTTTTTAGGGACTCTATAAAATTAATCATATGAAAAAACACTATAGCAGAGCTTAAAAAATGCCTGGAGACGGGACAGATAACCAGCATGTTTCTTTCCTCTTAGTGCCACATGGCAAAAGTGAAAAGAGCCTGTCTTAGGAACTGAGGGTCTCATATCCTAGATTTCATTCACAGGTTCCAGAGACAAGAGAAGGATCTGGAAACTCGCTTCCCTAGTGGGAAGAATAGCTAGTATTCTCTTACCCTTCATTTCTCCTGATGTTTCTAACACAGGACTTATTCTTTCACATCATCTGCTGTAGAGGCATGTCTAGGATCAGGAAGTTATGGTCAGACACTCGTAGCCTCAGAGGCTTCAGGAAGCACATGCTGGTAACAACTATTGCCTTTTCTCAGGGAGTGAATGAGTGAATTAATGAGTTGCAGGAGGGTTTGGATTAATCCCTGATTAGTAAACTGAGAAACAGTGTTCAAGAGAAGGTTAAGTGTTGAAGGTGCTGTCCTAGTCTTTTGAGAGAAATGTGATGGAACGTTAGGAAGCCTGACTCTGAAATAGTGTTACTGTTAAGTGACAGAATACAGGGCTTGATACACACTTTGGCATTTTTGATATTCCTATAACCAAAGGATTAGTAATTGTCTACCACTTTCAGGTTTTGTCAATTGTATAAAATAATAGCATTTATCATGCCTTTGATATCCACAGATGAAAAGTACCTTGCTGATGTAAATTATATTCCCATGGTGTTCCTGGAGAGATCTGATACATTTTATCTAATTTTCCTCTCACCTGTTTATTTTAAATCAGAATTCTTGCTTATTAAAACTGTTCTGCAACATTTTTCTATATATTCTGCTGCAAACCCTCACTAGCCTGACAAAATATTTTAGACATTACCGTGGTACTAGGGTCACCGCTAAGTTACTTTATTATGTCAGTGGTTTTGCTCAGAGGATTTTTTTTATAATAATTTAAAAGTAGTGGGAAGTATTTACTATCATGCATTTTGCACTTGATTGACTCTTACAAGCACTATTCTTGGAAAATATTTCTTTTAAAAAGCTGTGAATTATTTATAATCCTAATGTGTTCTATGACTGCATTTTAAAAAATTGTTATTTAGTGTTTGAATTAATATATTTACATATTTTAAAATTCAAAAGGCATAAGAAGCAAAAAGTATTTCTTCTACCCCTGTCCCATAGACAGTTCCCTTCCCCAGAGATTACCAATATCATCAGTTTTTTGGATACCTTCTAGAAATACTTTGTGCATATTCGAGCACTGTGGTTATTTTACACAAATGGCAGCATTCTGTGCACAATTTTGCATCTTGCTTTTTGCACTGAGAAATATATTTTGGAAGTCATTGCTTTAGCAACCCACAAAGAGCTTCCTCATTCATTTCTATGACTAGAAAGTATTCCATTGAAGGATGATGTCAGTTAACCAGTTTCCTATTGATTACCACCTGGGATGTTTCTGATTTGTTATTGCTGACAAAAATGCATCAATGAATAGCTCTGAGCATGTGTCATTTGACATATGCATGAGTATAATTGAGGATAAGTATTCAGAACTGAACTTCTGGGTTAAAGAATATGTTTATTTGTAATTTTGATAGATATTACCTAAACGCTACTTATGGATCTGTTGCCATTTTGTATTTCCATAACTGACTGTATGTTTTCTACAACTTGACCAACACAATATTATATTTAACAATAAGAACTTTCCCAACCCGTTAGGCTTCTCAGAATATCTTTAATTTGCTTTCTTTTATTATGAACTAGGTTGAATATATTTTCACATGCAAAAGAGGCATTTTCTGCAAACTATTCTGCCCATGTTTTCTGTTGGATTGTTAGTCTGTTTCTTGTTGATCTATAGGAGCTTTTCATATATTAGGAAAATTCTGAGTGCAATTAGTATCCCATTTATCATTTACTTTTAACTTTGCCTTTGGTTTTTACTGGGAAGATTTTTTTTTTTTTTTGATGCAGTTGATCTATTGATATTTTCTTTTCTGGGTTCTGAGCTTTATGCCATTGTTCGTAGACCTTTCCTCCTCCAACATTATAAAACAGTTATTGTATGTATTTTACCTAGAATTTTTAAGTTTTTATTGTTTACATTTAAATCTTTCATCTACTGGAATTTATCCTAATGTAAGCTGTGAGGTAGCAAGCATTTTTATATAGACACAAAGCATTGCCTCAGAAGACATGATCATCATCATCAATAATAAACTAAAGTAATAACGTGGAGGAATAGTTTATCATCCTGCTGCTTTTCTTCCCCAGCTTTAAAGTAAAATTGACAAATGAAATTGTAAGATATTTAAAGTGTACAAAATGATGATTTGATATTTGATATACATACACATTGTGAGAAGATGACTCCTGTCAAATTAATTAACACACCCATTACTTCACATAGTTGCCTTTTTGTGTGTGTGAAGACACTTCCATTCTATTCTCTTAACAAATTTTGATTATACACAACACAATGTTATCAACATGTTGTATATTAGATCCTCAGACCTTATTCATCATAAAACTGAAAGTTTGCACCGTTTTACCAACCAGCCCCTGACAACTACTTTTCTCTTCTCTGTTTCTATGAATTTGACGTTTTTTTTTGTTGTTGTTGTTGTTGTTTTTTGTTTTGTTTTTACTTTCCACACATACATGATAACATATAGTATTTGTTTTTCTCTCTCTGGCTTATTTCATTTAGCATAATGCCTCTAGTTTTATCCATGGTGGCCCAGATGATAGGATTTCTTCTTTTTTATGGCTAAATAATGTACCATTGTATGCATATACTACATTTTCTTTATCCATTTGTCTTTAGACAAGACACTTAGGTGGCTTCCATATCTTGGCTATTGTGAGTAATGCTGCAGTGAATGTGGGGGTGCAAATATGTCTTTGAAATACTGATTACATTTCCTTCAGATCCAAACCTGGAAATGGAATTTCTGGATCAAATGGTATCCTATTTTTAATTTCTTGAAGTACCTCCATGCTCTTTTCCTTACTGGCTGTACCAGTTTACATTCCCGCCAACAGTGTATGAGGGTTCCCTTATCTCCACATCCTCACCAGCATTTGTTATCTCTTATCTTTTTTATTATAACATCCTAACAGGTGTGAGGTGATCTCTTACTGTGGTTTGGATTTGCATTTCCCTGATGATTAGTGATGTTGAACATCTTTTCATGCACTTGTTGGCCATTAATATACTTATATATCTACTTTGGAAAAGTATCTGTTCTGACCTTTAGCCCAGTTTTTAATTGATTTTTTTTTTTTTTTTTTTTTTTTTTGCTATTGTATCATATAAGTTCCTTGTATATTTAAGATGTTAACCCCTTACCGGATATGTTGTTCACAAATATTTTCTCCTATTCCATAGGTTGGCTTTTCATTTTGTTGATGGACCACTTGTTGCTTTGGGCATCATCTCCTTCTTATCTGCCAAAGGACTTTGCTCTGCCTTTTACTCACTTTCCCAAAACACTTCTCTTACAACTAATTTATTTACTCAGTACATAAACATGCCCCAGATCTTCTCTCTTAAACAAGTAAGCCTCCATACAATCCACTTACTCTTTTAGTTTGGCAATTCTACCACTCAGTCTCATCATAACCTATGTAATTAAAAGAATGGTCTATCTCAAATCTATTGCTACCTATTTATCCTTCTTGTTTCCACAATCTGACTTCTGACCAACCTCCCACCCACCCACCACCACCATGAGGTTATTTTAGCCCATTTAGTCTTGGTCCAAATTGACCAAGACACAGAGCATTATCTTATCATTATGTTAATCTTTTTACTTCATCTGATTTTATTTATCATGATCACTTTCTTCAGACACTCTTTTCTCAGATTTTATGGTACCATTCTCCTGGTTTCCAACCAGACTTCTCAAGCTGGTCCTTTTCAGTATCCTTCCCAGGCACTGATTTCTCTTTGCCTTCAAATGGCAGCGCTCCTCTGATGTTTGTTCCCTTTTAGATCACTTTCTATCATTACCATTTAGTTGCATAATTAATGATTCTCTGCCTATTTCCTCTATGAGGATGTAAACAAGGGCTCTATTGGGCCCCCGCTAAGTTCTTTTACCTCATCTCCACCTCATTCCCTTGTTCCAGGTCAAGATCAAGTCAAGGTCAAGTTTGTATGAGCTTTTTCTACTTTAGTATGAGCCCTCTTTGATCCTATCAATTCATGGCCCCTTTTCATTCTTCAGGTCTCAGCTTAGATGCTACCTCTCAGAAAGACCTTCCTTAACCATACTATCTAAGATAATCTTCCTTAATATTCTGTGTCTGACACCTTATTTATTTCCTACTAGAATATATCAAAGTTTATAATTATTTTATTTATTTCACCAGTTTAATGATCTAATTTATGCCTTCTCCATTAGAATATAAACTTTGTAAGAATGAAGACCTTTTATGTCTTGTTTCTGTAGTACCACTAGAACTTAGTAGATGTATCTGGCATTATGTAGGTGACTAATAAACATTTATTGATGGAAGGACAAGAGGAAGAAAAGGAGAGAAGAAAGAAGAAAGGAAAGAGAAAGGGAGGAAGTAAAGAGGATATCAATTTCACTGGTTCACCATTATGTCCTCAACATCTAGCAGTGACTTTAACATTTATGTGTATTCAATAAATATTTGCTTAGGAAATCAACTCTCAGAATTCTGTCCTCAGCCCACTGCTCTTCTCATTCTACAAACCTCACCAGGTTTATGGGTAACTTCACCTACACTATTACTTCAACTACCATTGACTTGCTAATGGCTCCCAAATCTAAACCTGAGACCATTACTGTCTGGTTCAAAAACCACATAAAGAGCATCCTAGTGGAAATTTCTACCAAGAGATATCACAGGTTCCTTAAATTCACCATGCTCAACATTTAATTCATCACTTTTCCACTCAAAACTAATCTTCCTGTGTTCTTTACCTTAATAAATAAGGCCAGATTCCCTTGAGTCATCTAAATGACTTCTCTTCTTTCACAGTTTCTACATATAATCAATCAAATCCTGTATGTTCATATGATATTTGTCTTTCTCTGACTTATTTCTCTGAGCATAATATTCTGTAGCTTCACCCATGTTGTTGCAAATGGCAAGATTTCATTCTTCTTTATGGCTCAGTAATATTCCATATTATATATATGACATATATAATATATATTATATATTATATATGTATATATATTATCATAATTGTTAATAATTCTTAATAATAATATCAATAATATAATTAATAATTATAATAACATTATATACACACATACATATATTATATATAATATATATATAATATATACATATAATATATATGTATATATATAATAAATATATATGTATATAATAATACCACATGTAGGATTAGGGTTCGGTTTAGGGCCAGAATAAAGGTTAGAGTTAGGGACAGTATGAGGGTGTATGCCTGTGATCATGCAGTTCAGAGACCTTGCCAGAGGCATAACTTTAGGGCTAGGAAGGTGGGTGGGGGTATGGATGAAATCAGTGATGGGGACTGAGGACTGCACTTTTGATGAGCACCGGGTGTTGTTTGGAAGTATGGGATCACTTATAAACCAGAATGTAATATTACACTGTATGTTAACTAACTGGAATTAAAAACTTAAAAAAAAATCCTGTAGGTTCAAATTCCTTAACACCTCGCAACTTCTCTTCCTCTCCATTCTACTCAAGTAGTCTAAACTGTCTGTAACAACCTCCTAACTAACGTTGTTGCCATGGATATTGCTAAAATTTAAATCTGTTCATATCATTTTTCTTCAATCCTGCAGGATGGCCACGTTTCTTTACCCTCTACTCAGGCAGTTGTTAGAGAAGAAATGTTTAACTTCTGAATCTAGTAGCCATGGACCTCTCACAGCCTGGCTCTTACCCCCCTGTGCTATATGTACCCCATACTCAGACCCCAGTCACAAGGAATGAGTTGACATTGCCCCAAAAAATCTTGCTTTTACTAATGCCTCACTTCTTCCTGGAGAAGCCTTTCACATTCTTAATTCCTGTTCATTCATTACAACTCAATTTAAGCATTGCCTCCTCTTTGAAAGCCCTTTCTCATTATGCCATGCTAATATCCATCCTGTTTCTCCCTTGCATCCATCTGGCATAACCCTTGCAGGACTGAACTCTAATTATGCAGTTATTTATCTTCCCCTCCACCACCAGAAGTTAGCAAACTTTGGTTGGAATAAATGACTATGGGAGGGTTTGTTCTTCAAGAAGTTACCTAGCAAGTTGAAACTGCTAAGAACCTAGAGCCAGAGTTGGACAAAGATAAAGCTTAGATACCAAAATAAAACAAAACAAAGCCCGGATTACTAGTACAGACAAAGCAAGAAACAAAGAATGGAAACTAAGACACAAAAAATCTTGTGAACTGGAGTTAAAACTGAAACATGTAGAAACCAAACAATGGGTACCAGTAAAACCCGTTGCATCGTAGCCCTATTGGGCCTAGGGGACTGTGAGGCCCGGTTGGGGTTAGAGACACGCTTGCTCAGACGAAGCTTTCCTACTGCACAAGAAACAAAACCAAAACCTTTTATTTGGCATATACTTTGTATCGGAATAATGTTTTTAAATAAATAGTAAAATGCATAAATGTGTGCATGGAACACTGTTAACAGATTCTGTGTACCACTTTTTTTTTCTTTTTCCTTTCTAATGTAAACCCTTCAGAATTCAGTGTAGATTGTGAGATCCCAACTTTTTAATGGTTTTAGATATTAAGTCTGAGTAGAGAATACAGGTGAGACAGCCTCTCTTAGCATTCCACTTGTAATAAACTGAGGCAAACTATTATGTATTATTAAGTCTCAGAAAGAGTTGATCTGGGTAAAGAGGGAAGAAGGGAAAGAAGGCCATTTGAGTGGTTACTGTGTGTTATATATGTACATGTATTATCGCAATGAATCCTCAGAATAACCCAGTGAAATGGATGTTCTTACCTATACTTTACTGACAGAGGATAGTGTCTCAGAGACATTAGATAGCTTGACCAAAAGGACAAAGCAAACACATGAGAGGCCCACTATTCAACTTGAATTTTTCTGGGTCCAAAGTCTGACACTGCAACCAGGCTTTTTGTTGTTATTTCCATCTTCATTAGTATTGTTTTCATCGTCATTCATGAGAAGACATATTTGTATTTTCATGATCTGATTGCCCTCTGGTGTGGTATAATGGTATGAAAAAAGAAAGGGCCACCTGTCAAAAGAAACTGCAAAGACTGCTTGTATTATGTTCACTAATCGTTAAAGAACTATCTGCGAAAAACCAAACGAGGGGCATATCTTCAATCAGTAGGTCCAGTATTATCACTTAGATCTCATCGATAAAGAGTAATGATTTTTAATACATCTTCTAAAAGTACAGTGTCTTTAACTGTGTTTTCATGGCACTGCAACAGTTTATATTGGATTTGAAACGTGTGTTCTGAATCTAGGAACTTAAATCTGCATTAGGTATAATATAAAAGAGAATAAGGAAACAGTAATTTATAACAAATAAGCTTCACTGAGAATTGAATATGATGCTATTTCAAGAAATGTTATTAGGCTTTTTTTATTTATGAAAATTTATTAAGCCATTGTGGTTTAAAAATTGCAGTAGTGGAATTTGTATATCCAATTTTTTTTTAAGAAATTGTATCATCCTCTGGGTGAAATTATTCTTTCCAGATTTCTATCCACTTAGCTATAATGTTTGAAAGTGTGACTAAACTAGCTATCAAAGTACTGGCCAAAAGTACCAAATATGAGAATAATATTCTCTCCTTATTAGTCTTTCCCTAAAGGACCTCTTCTAAATAACTGACCATGGCTAGAAAAATGATATCACCAAATCAGAATGTTTTTCATTCAGTCATAGTATTATATTCAGTGTAGCAGGAAATAGTTTTGCATGACAGTACACATGTAAATGTCATTGCATATGTCATTTATGGTGTATAGGGTTGTTATGCAAGATTCACAGTGATCACGTTGGAGAAAACGGTCTCTGATACACTAAATAAAACGTGCTTAGTAAAAATTGCTAGCAATTTTTTTCTAGACATATAATGACATGGTAAGAGCACAAAACAAAACTACCAGAAACAAACCATTTCTCAAGCTGTAATATCTACAGTACAAGTGATCTAAATTGCTGAAACAAGGAGAGTTCATCACTGCACTGCAAAATAACTTGAAATATAACCTAAAGGCAAGTGAAATACTGATTCCAAGCTTTGAAATAACAGCAACAAATTTACCTACAGACAGAAGATGCATGGAAGCAATAAACGAATTATACAAGTCTTACACATGCAATCTGATTATTCTGACCAAAGTGTTAATTGGATCCTAACTGCCAGATCTGATATCTGTGGTCTTGTAGTGGGAAACCTTTCAAAGTGATGAACTGTAATTCACTGAGCTGCTTGAAGCACTTGTAATTTACTGCATGTCATGCTATGAAGAGCCTGACCTAATGGACTTTACATTACCTATAATGCTAGAAACCTTTCAACGAGACTAGTTGGTAAAAAGTAATCGTGGAAGTCTATTGAGACAAGATGAGCAAAACTATATCTTAAACACAGCTTTATAATCTTAGGGAAAGTCAGTTATTAAACAAAATAGGTGCAACTATGGAAAAAAATAGTACTCTGTCCAACATAATTTACAACAGTATGATATCTCGAAATGTAAAATTAAATAGAGGTATAAGATATAAATAGAACTCAGGGTAGTTTTATAATCTAACCTAAATGCTATAGAGTATGTCAGGTTTAAGCTATTCATGGGTGAAATTCCTTTGCTTTCATAAAAAAATTGTATTTCATAATAATCGGATTTGATATCTACCTTGTGCTCTCGTATGTCTTAAATAAAAGTTAGAAGGAAATGTTTTAGATAGGAGAGAAATAGGGCTGTGCTGTATTAACCAAGGAGCAAGATTGTTTTGAAGGTGAATTCTCGGCATAACTCTCTCACCTACAATTCAAAATTATGAGTATAAAACATGAGCTTTTCTTTTAACTTTTCAGTCTGTTTTTTGATACATCTT